>NC_052127.1:5479294-5567353 GCF_012273895.1 Zerene cesonia
GTAATAAATGTTATTTGCAGTTAACAATTTTCTTTTTTCTTTATTACAATATTTATGGCAAGACTAGGTAGATAATTTAGTTATAGTGTCGACTGAACTGTCTGGCTAGTTCTTAAATAGAGTGTACGTAGGGAAATTATATAATCTTTAGGTATTTATTTAACCAGAAAACTCATGAAATTAATAAATTTTCACTGATTTTTTATGAGTGTAAAGAGTTTGACTTCTATTATTATTATTTACAAACATATAAGTGCGGCTGGCGTGTTCAACAATAAACTAAATATCATTAAGATTGCTACTTTTTTAATCTATCATATCTGAAAAAGGGACACAGTTTTCCCTTGAAAGGGAAATAAGCATCTTCAAATGCTAGCAATGTAAACCTGCGATGAATTTCCTTTGATTATTATTCTCATTGACAATTAAGAAATATATCTTAAACGCAAACTTTAATCCAGTCTTTTATTTATCTATAAATAGTTTCTCTAGTTGTCATTATTGATCGAAGCTCTAATCGTACATCACTATCATACTAAATATTTAGTCTAGCACCATAAGAACGAATTGATTAGAAAACTTTTAGGCGTATGTACATCACATTGTACCTATGTATTACACAAAATCCCAAAAGCAACATTTCCAAAAACTGTATCATTTATTTATTTAGGTTCATCAGCTGTTGTTGCATAAACATTTTCTCCCAATACAAAAAAAAAGTTTAGTAATACACATTATATGCACAACAATTAGAGATGAACACAACACAATATTCAACAAAAACAAACAAGTATAATTAAGGTAATATCTATAAATGACAAATAAGTTAGAATTCATTCATCATCAAAATGAATACATAAAAATTATGATTAAAAATAATTGCTATTATTTTATATCGAACAAGCGTATCTACAAAATCGGGGTAAAAATGTGTAAGCATTTCGATAAATTAATTAAAAAACTGTTATAATCAAATCATCGAAACATTTAACGAGAGAACGCTTCCCGAACATGAATGTTCCAATTAAATAATTAAGAATAAATCACGTTCATTTCCCATCTTATATAATTAAATACTGTTTTATTATAATAACTCCTTTACTAAGTTAACTCGTTAATATTGCAATAAATTTTATATAAATTTTGAGTTCAATTAATAAAAAAGTGAAGTTCTGTCTCCCCTAGTGGGGTATGGGGCAGATGATATACAACTGTTCCACTGATCGATTTTCTTTATAGACACGTAGGTGATCAGCCTTCTGCGTCCAACCAGACCGAGACGTTTTTTTTTTTGTCCCCGCCGGGGCTCGAACCCATCCCTTGGTTTTACGCCCAGGCGTTAATCGCTGCACCAAGGAGGCGGTCACACGGATCAAATAATATATGTCTTCTAATATCAAATTCCCGTGTACCTGTCTCCAAATAAACGGGTTGACTGATGTATCTTTAAATGGGTCATTTAAATTTTTTTCGAAAATCTTTTATGCATTTTCATACGAAAACAAACATACTTGTTAGTATCACGCTGAGGGAACATTCTAGATTATTATTTACGATACGACGACCAATTGTATAGAAGGTACATACTCTTAAGATTTCGCTATGATAGATAATGCCAAACGAAATTGAACTCTCACCATCTCTGTTAGGGTCCAGACTCCTGAACGCAGTGAAAGTCGCATTGAAGAAGGATCCCCTGCCAGCCTTTGAAGTGTACAAACGGACATACATCACATTCCCTTTGTCCTCTTTGCCTTTATTTGTGTCATCCTTGGTGGTTATTGCGTTGGCCACTGAACCACAGTAATGGGCTAACCTGAAGAAAAATTACGCATATTATTTGAAAATATTACTCAACAAATTATCATCAAATCAAAACAGCATATAAAATTATTAGAATATGCATCTTTTCATTTTCTTTAAGGTACTCTAGCTATTCAATAGACAATGATGAATGAAAGATGATGTTTCAGACAATAAAATTTCCTGAAACATCTTCGCTAAGCAATACTTTGCACATAATATTACATAACAATAAACGTACAAAATATTGCAACCCTAGTTCAAATTATCTTATTATCTATTAATTAAGTTTCGTTATTTTCTATGAGAAATATAAATCATTTAGAACCTAGGTTTTGCGTGAACGAATGTGTAACGAACGTCATATCTCAGCCATCACGTTATAAAAGAGAAAGGCCACTCACTCATCCAGAAATCATCAAAAACCGCTTAACATATTAAGGAGTAATTTGGTAGAAAATTTGGTAGATTGGATTGGTTAGTTTCTAGTTAGTAGACGTCCGCTAGGTAGCAATAATAAAGCGGACATCGAATGACTATCATCATCATCATCATCAGCCCATATATGTTCCCACTGCTGGGACACAGGCCTCCCATGAGGGTTCAGGCCATAATCCACCACGCTGGCTAAGTGCGGGTTGGCAGATGTCACATGCCGTCGAACTTTTGATTCTCGGACATGCCGGTTTCCTCACGATGTTTTCCTTCACCGTGAGCAGTGGTGATGTTATTCTACATGCGCAGATAAATTGAAAAATCAATTTATTTCCTGCACGCTCGCCCGGTCTCGAACCCCGACTTATCGACTTTGAAGTCCGAGGTTCTCACCACTGAGCGAATGACTATAAACTTATTTAATTTCAAGATTGTAACAATGAATGTGGGACTTACATACAAACTTCCGACAGCCCTAGACATCTTTAATACAGGCCCATTGCAAAATCTCTTCTGAATTGACGTCTACCTTTTTTTTTATAGTTTAATCTTTCATAGATACCCACGGCTCCCGGAGAAGAGATCGTGGGTTATGTCGGACTCCTACCGACTAAAACCCACTGTGTTCCGTGGAGCCGCATAAGTGAAGGAGCCACGGGTGCTTGTTAGAATTCGTCCGCGACCCCCTCGGCTATTGAAGCCTACCTAACTGTTCCTGTTCTTATCTTGTTCTGTTCTTTAATATCCAGATTGTAACATAAAAGTTGAAGTTAAATTTAAATTTGCGACAGCCCTACGTGCCTTCAATGTAGCCGTCAGCGCTATAGCAACATCCGTTCTTAGCACGACGTCTACTAACTACAAACTAACTTCCTACCAAATTTCTCCCTGATATTCTCAGCAGCTTTCTCAGATTTCGTGATGAGTGAGCGATTGACTTCTCGCATTTATACACATCGATTATATAGTTTATACTATTTTAAATATATTAAAAAAAACAAGTGTTTTTTTGTTATTGTTGGCAATGGAGCTGGCTACCAGCGCCCATGAACACTTGTAGATTCATCAGGTCGATTGCAGACCTCACGCCTCTACAAATGAATTGTCGACTTCAAATTCGAAAAGGATTAAGAAAGGACTGATGAGAAATATAAAGAAAAGGACTAGGAAGGGTAAGGAACAGAATACGGGACTCTGGTGATTACACACAAATATGCAAACATACATCCATACATATACATAGTTGAAGCTAATAAAAGCGTGTCAAAAATACCTCGCTTCATACTCCAGCGTGTAACCAAACACCTCGACCACGTTGTCCTCGCATTCATTTGGCTTGACGAGCGAGTAGTGAGTGAAGTTTAGGTAGATCTGTAAGAGTATAACATGTTTAGGCTCCATATATCGCTATTGGTAGAGATTCTATATAATAACATTACAATTATAATTATAACATTATAATTATATTATAATAACATTATAATTATTCAATACTAGCAGTTCGCCCCGGCTTCTCCCGTGGTACATATATAGCCTTTGTCACTTAGCAAAGTTGCAGCCTTCAAATGGTGAAAGAATTTTTAAAATTGGTCGAGTAGATTTTGAATTATCCATTACAAACAAACAAACAAAAATACAAATTCTTCCTCTTTATAATATTAGTGTAGGAAAACTAGACAATGTTCAGCGCGTTAGAACTAGAATAAATTTAAATCGGACTACTGGGAAGACACTTTCAAATAAAAAGAGAATCATCAAAATCGGTTCATCCAGTTGAAAGTTGTGAGGAAATATGAAAACTCTACCTTAGTTTTACCTGTGGTTTGCTCTACCAAAAAAAATTTGATCTTAACTCTACCTTTGTATTCGCGGGCGTGTTTATTGTCCACAACACATCCAGATTCTGGTTAGCACTACGGGTCAAACAATCCTGATCTATCTTAGACGTGTCTATGATGCCGTGCATCCCTGAGAGGTCCTTGTAACACGAGTTTGGTATGCTGACTAAAAAAAAAAACATTTTAGATTTTTTTTTTATAAACATTAAATAAAACCTTTTTTTTAAATGAAAACAACAATACATATGTTATATGGTAAAGTATTATTATATGACAAAAGAAGTTTTATGTATTCATGCTGTAGCTCGAAACGAATTTGATATTTATTTTCTTTATAACGACACTTGAATTGAAATGATATAATTATTATTATTTTTCTGTAATAACTATTAACGAAATAGTCTTAAATCACATTGTTTGAAAGCAGTTTAGCTATTAATGATCTTACAAATGTAATCTCACACTAACTATGTAACACACTCACACACACAAACAACACATCACAACCTCATTAGTAAAATATACAAATAATTGTAAAACTCCAACCAAATTGGCGTACTGTCAACATGATTAAACAATAATAAAAACAAAATACATGATAAAATATCCACTCACCACTAGTACTTAACTCTATGAAGTTAATGCTTATCCTGAAGCCTTCATACTCTATGGTGTCATCGGAGTGGAATTTCAACCAGGCGTTTGGACCAGTGGTGCGAATTTGCCTTGGGAAAGCCTCTCCGCACACCTTGTCTATGAGCTTGGCGTAGCCCTTCAAGCCATCGCGAATCTGGAAGCATTCATACATAACGTCTAGTTTCTATATAACAAACATACGTTCAAACTACAGACAACATAACACTACTAGTAGTTGAAACTACGTAATAATTTTTAAACAACAAAATAAAGCGCCTTCAAATAGTTAGAACGAAAATTTAAACGGTAGCACATGGCTTAAAACAAAATAAGAATCACAAAAAGTCGATTCATCCAATCAAAGTAACGAGGTAACAAACATAAAAAAAACAATGGCATGGATAAACTCCTCCTTCTTTGAAGATTAACAAGTTATTAACAAACTTATAGATTGATCGTAGTCCTTTTAAAAGAAACAATCATTAAATTAGTGATAATACTGACCAAAAATACCTGGATATAGCAGTAAAACATATAAATTGTTTACTAGAAATATTGGTATGTGTTTATACTCACTTCTAAAAAATCATAGCTACACTCCGGATGGTATTCGATGTGAAACATATCAACAAATGTTAATTCCACCACTTTACCCTCGTCGGCTGAAAAAGAAACGGGTTTTAAAATAATGTTTTATATATGTGCGAGAGTTTTGGCTATTTATACCGTGAGAATTAAGTGTTAACTAATTTTTTTGTTTTCTTTTATATGTCATCGTCGACAATGGAACTGGTCACCTGATGGTAAGCGCTACCACCGGCCATGAACATTTGGAGAGGCGTAAGAACGATTGCAGACCTAATGCCTCTAATTGGAAAGGAATTAAGAAATAATTGACGAGAGGGATAAAGGAACTAGGAAGGGTAAGGAAAAACATATGGGCCGCCGGCTCCCCCAAGCACTACTTGTTAAATTATAAGATAAAAACAGATTAATAACATATTTGAATTAAGGAAATCATCAAAATGTAACCAGATAATAACGCTTAATATAGAATGCCATTTGGTTTACATTGTGATGTAAACAATTATATAATTACAACGTTGAATGTACATAAAATAGTGTTCGTAGAGCCGTGTTAATATTGACTCTGTTTGGTAATATTAGGGTTGTCAATTTTGAAAAACTTGTTACTTACTTCCACACTACTAATAATATTAAGTAATATTATATATAAGTAGTAGTGTAGAAGTAGTAAGTCTAAATCTTAAAGTACTTAAAAGGTTTTGACAGTTTTATGTTGTATATAATATAATTATATTTCTGCGAGTTTTTTGCGAGTATTACTCTCATACTCGTATCTGATTTGTTATCCCTATATACAATAGTATAAGTATCTGAACTATAACCCATTTTTGTACGAAATATCACACATTACCAATCAACTGAACAACTTCGCGTAATTGGATAGGATTTCCATACATTGACACAAGCTATGCTGTCATTAATTTGGTTTGTACTACGTAATTGATATCGTCCAAGTGCAGACGGGGGCTACGATATTTCTATCAAACTTCATCGAGTTCCATTAATGCATGTCATCATCTAGAACATTCGCGAACGTTGCTTATGAGATTTATGCATGCCAGAATTAAGTTCTTTGTTGCTCTGAATTGACTCGCTAAAAATATATATACGTTTAGATCAAAATATGCATATAATCGATTTTTAATCTCTATGGCCTACGTGAAAGAGGCGCGAAAAAATTATGAATTCGTTAATCGTTGACCTGTTTAATAAAGTTATTTATAGTAGGGCACATAGTCTTACTGCATAATTTTGAACAGTAGGACTACATTTTGGTTTAAAAAATACAAATCAAAATCAGAACTCCATCTTCACATGGGCTAAAATATAAATTAGTGACAGCCCTAATTGTAACAGAGAGTAAACTTTAAACAGGGCCAATCGATTACCACAGTCAAGTTATTCTGCCGAGACGCAGTAGCAAATGATGTATCGGTTTTGGATGTTTCATAAATAATACAATAATGATAGATGCACGAAACTTCCTGAGATGTTTCCTTAGTCCTTTTCAAGTTGTGCAGTGATTTATTGCCGAATATCAATAATGTAGCGACGTTATGGGCTTTATTATTTTATAATGGTTGAAATATCAAATTGGAGGCGACATAAATTATCCGACTTGGATGCGGATGCTATATATGTGTCTATACATCAATTATGAATATTTATTTATTAAATAAATTAATGAGAAATAAATAAATTGCATCTTCGATAATGTGCCCTTTCCAAAGATAGAACAGAACTTCATGAAAAAATCTCACAGATTATAAATCTTGACAGCAATACTTGTATATATAAACGTCATTCCTGAGTGCTTATGGGTTATATAATATATACGACGGGCGAAGCTGGGGAGTTTATATAGAATAATAATAACATACCGCATATAAGAGCTTATTATAGGGAATTAATCGGGCTACAAATGTTCATTAAGAGCATATAATCTGCTGTATTTTCTGCTAGATTGAAGTATCTACATACGACTGCACATTCGATATATTGTACGATTCTCTAACTACTATACGCTCGTCCCGGCTCCGCCCGGCTATCAAGATTCCTGTTTTATCCCAAGAGAGCATTTAATCGGGATAAAAAGTATTCCTTCACCCAAGTCAATTATACTCTGTCTGTATACCAAATTTCATTAAAATCCGTTCAGTAGTCTCACCGTGATTGACGGACAAATTCAAATTCAAAAGGATTTATTGTGATTCACAGGTTATAAGGAAGATATTACATTATATCAAGTTCTATTGTGATCTGTCATGTGGCATACTATTGCCTTTTTTACATTTATGATATTAGTGTGATAGTACTATGTGTTGATTACTATAATATATTTTGCCTCATTTAAATTTAAAGTCCAAACACTTTCTATACGTCACGTTATAATGATAAGTTAGATGCCGCAATAATCTAGCAATAAATTAGTAAATGCTACAAGGAATAGTCCATATTTTATAATAGAAACGAAGCTAAACGAAAGTTCCACAGAGTTACAAATGAATTGCATTCAAATATTCTACTATCCTACTAATATTATAAATGGGAAAGTTTGTAAAGATGTGTGTGTGTTTTGTTGCTCTTTTACGCAAAAAATACTGAGCCGATTGCAATTAAATATGGTACGTTGACAGCTGGACAACTGGAATAAAATATAGGCAACTTTTTATCACGATATTCCTACGGGATACGGATTTATTCGGGTGAAACCGCGGAGCGCAGCTAGTAAGATCTAACTCAGAGATCTGTCCTAGTCTAATTAATTGCAAGGCGAACAGTTAGAGAAAGTTCAAAAGAAAGTGGAGTTTATCTTTTTTAAGCTAATACTTTTTAATTAAAAACACTTGTCGACTTCGTATTGTTAAGGACAGTCTCATTAAATCTTGGAACGGTTCTTTTTACTTGGGAAACAATAATTAAAGTTTTATTTATTGCTGGTGATCCAAAAGGTGCAGAGGTGTCAGGGATGATGAGTCAGGATTGTTGGTTCAATCTTATATTTATATAATTTAATATTTTTATAATTCGCTTGCGTTTCATAAAGCTACCCTATTACTATCTCCTCGCTCCAGCACAGCCCGGGTAGACTTTTTTTCAGATCTTTCAAATGTTTACTAGCTCTTATTGTCATCTAAGTAAAACACGTATTTTTTTACGTCCAGATATGTTTGACGGCTTGAAATAGAGCGGTTTGGAGAGGAAGTGCTGTTTTCACTTATTTCGTTTAGCATAAAATGTGCCTCAAGAAAACAGTCCAATTGGTTGAGCCATTCTTGAGCTTTTCCATAAGCAATAAATCATTTTGCGATACAACAATCCTGTAATTTTCACTTAAATCTATACTAATAATATAAAGCTGAAGAGTTTGTTTGAACGGCTAATCTCGGAAACTACTGGTCCGATTTGAAAAAATTGTTTCAGTGTTAGATTGCCCATTTATTGAGGAAGGTTATAGGCTATATACATATGTACCACCGACGAAGCCGGGTAGACCGCTAGTAAAATATAAAATGAGCAGTGATGACTCAGTGGTTAGGATCTCGGACTTCAATTTAAGAGTCGAGGGTTCGAAATCAGACAAGATTGCAACACGTAAATTGATTTTTAAGTTTATCAGCACCTTATCCACATAACCATTGCTCGAAACAGTGCAGTAAAACGTCGTGAGGAAACCGACATGTCCGCGAAACAACAGTAAGACGACATTGTCAATCCGCTATTGGCCAGCGTCTGAACATTTATAGGAGACCTGTGTCCCTTAAGAGATAACAAATACGGGCTAATGATTATGACCAATTACCAACATTGTATTTGAAACATTACGTATAATAAAATCAATCTATTATTGAAAGGAAAGCCGTTTAAGTTACACTATTTGTAATTCGAATGATTGAAATTATTCTAACACTTTTGATTATTTATATTAGCTCAGTTTTGTTGAGTAAAAAAATAATCACCTCAATTCGATTACTGCATCAAAACTCGGCTATAACCTTCACACTTTATTCAGAGTAGCGAGAGAAACATTTCTATCTTACCTAACTATAACAACCATAGAGTATCTCAGTTCTACGCTGCAGCCTCAAGTGAAATTTACGTATATATGTATCTTGAATTCATTAGGGTTGCCAACTGCAAACTTGGAACCGGATGAAATAGACAAAACATTGAAATACGTAATATTAATTAATCTGTGAAGATACTAGTTTATGCTGTAGATTTCAATTTATGGCATGGTTACAAAACTATCCGTTATGCCTTTAGAATTAACATATAGAAAATCTATAGTCTTTAATAACAGTTGAACTTAGCATATATTTCAAATCAACCGAAAATGTTTGTGTTAGATTGGATTATTCTAAAATTATGCTCCGTTCTCCAATTGTTATTGCTTTCGTTTTAAATCAATTTATTATTAATTCCTTTATTATTTTGTTTCACTTTATTTTCGTTTTTGGCAACCCTAAATATTACTTCACAAAATGATTCGCTATTGCTCTAAGCAACCACAAATTTAATCATGACTCGTGTTAATTATTTTAAGAACAAATAAACGTCCACATACAGCCAAGCTTGCTGAGTAGTAAACATGTTTTTAACTTATTGCGGCGATGCGAAAAAAGGGAGTTTTAATATTAGCCTGTAGGTATAAAATTACCCTTTTCTTTAGTCCCTTTGTCGACTGCAAACGTTCGTAGATGACGTAATAAATACTCATATCGTAATAATAAACTGTGATTGTTCATATTTTTGTTAAATCACAAATAATACACTAAGAGACGTACAATAAATAGAAAACACACTATGATACCTACCAGGAAATAATAAACGTGAAAATTACGTATCTTTGTTTATATTTGGACATGGTTAGGACAGGGAACGCTAGGGTAATGGATAAAGGCCTCTGCTCCCCTACTCACCAAACAAAACTCATGGTACTCTTTCCCAGTGATCTGAGGGGGTGTGGTACCTTCCCCTGCGAGCGAGCCCAATGCGTGCCTAAGCGTACTCCACTATCACATTGAAAATTTTCATTATACAATTATTTTTTATGCGTCATTATTTTACATTACTATTTAAAGATAAAACTATTTCACATTGTTACGTATAAACTAGGAGCCAGTTTCACCACTGCTAAGGTTAAAAATTGCCTATTTTCGCTTCAATGTATATTGTCATACATTATTTTTGCTTTTGCTGACAGATGAACTTAACAGAACACGTTCAGAAGTTACGAAACTAGCTATGAGTACCCGCAATTTTTTTTGTTTATTCGATGTTAGGGCAGCGCTTGACCACGATCTCGCGTGATGGTAAGCTGAGATGTTGTCTAAGATGGAACGCGCGCCCCTAGAAGGTACCCGCTGACTCTTGAAGACCTCCATATTTAGAAATTAAAAACTTTTTAACGGATTTTAAACTGCACTACTCAGTCTCCCCGTGACCACGCTCGCTGTAAAGTGCTCAAATCGGGTTAATAATATAATGAATAAATTGCGTTTAAAATCCGTTGAAAAGTTTTTAATTTCTCAACGTATAATACTCGCGTAAAATCAAATACAAGAAAATACTATATTGACCTCCATATTGCACTCGTCGGGGAACACAGACTGAGGAAGCAAGTTCCAGTCCCTAGCGGTTCGAATGAAGAAAGTTACGGAATACCAAAAAACAAAAAAAAAAAAACAACTTACCACTTATAACAGTGACACAATTCAAATTACTATAATAATAGTTGTTTTTGTTGTCTCCGCCGTACGGGTGCGATATATACTTCTGGTCTTTGTTACTGAACATAAACGATTCACACCGCGGGTCTGGTTCATCCTCGCGCTTCACCCTCCTCTTTGGCACATATATATCGAAACCACTGTTCTTCTCTCTCTTAAACCTCTCTATGTTACGCTTATGTATATTTAAATTGTGCTCTAAAACATTCTCTGTATAAATTTCATCGTATTTAGAATTAATTAAAGTATTATTTACATTGGTCCTATGTTGCATTTTCATTGTTATGTTTAATCTGTTGTCAAGAATGTCATAATCAGCTGCGTTCGACGTGCCATGAATGCAGGAACATGCTGGAACAAAATAAAGTGTGTTTACTTTAGAAACCTTAATTTTAGTATGATACTAGTTGCATTACGCCCCGCAACGGTCATTTATCGTAATTTAAATAATAGAAACTATAACTTACTAACTATACTTATCTTTTAAGCTGGAGCACGTGGTGTGCAAATTTGATTAAAACCAGTTGAGTAGTTTTTGAATTCATCGCGGACAAACAAAGTGATACGTCATTTATATATATTAATATTATTTCATATAGCGAATTCCTGAAGAGCGGAGTTTGATTTGATTGATTTTAATTTAATTGCTTTCCAAAAGTAGTATTGTTTCGTTAAATTAGCTGATTCCACGGCTTTGGTATAGCCATATTAATAAATATTCGGTTACCATGACAACCATTGTTACCATGGCAACTAATGTCGTCGTTTTGATTAAAACATGGATATTTAAAGATTTGAATATAAGTTAGGCAAAACGTAGGTATAGGAATTCACCTCGTGGTTTAATCTTTACAATGGTTCAATGCTTTAGAAATTGCTATGCTGCCAGGACTAAACTTCTTTCTAGCATTACAAAATGTTATACTAACGTATGCCTAAAATGTATATAGATAGATGTCAATTCCAGTTCAAAATATACTATTGAAGGAATTCTCGAACTATAGCTGTCGCAGGTCAAATCATTTCCTATAATAACAATAGCTGAGACGCCGCCTTTTGCTTCTCCATGAGATCTCTCTCTATCATATCTCTTCTCAATCATATATAATTTAAATTATATGTTATATTGAAGCAATAAACAACCTTTTAATTTTAACTTTTATAAAGACTTATTTGAAAAACAGGTATATACACATACATATTAAAAATCATGCGAGGTTATGTTCAATCCTACTAATATTATAAATGCGAAAGTTTGTAAGGATGTGTGTTTTTGAAGAATTGCAATAAAATTTGGTACGTAGATAGCTGGGCCACTGGAATAACATAAATAAGTATTTTTATCCCGATATTCCTACGGGATACAGACTTACGCGGGTGAAACCGCGGGGCGCATCTAATGAGCCCATAAACCTTTCAGATGAGCCAGCCTTGTAATGGCTCCAACAGATCCAGTCAACAGCATTGCATCATTTGTTACCAAAAAACTGACATTACTTGACATTTTCGTATAATAAAACCCTCGTGAGTAGCGAATGAGATGATAAATTATGACCACGGATGCGAGTGAAGCTCGAAAGAAATCTGTTGGAAGGGATTTCTCGAATGTGCTGAGTCTAATTGTTTGTTGCCCCTGTGCATATTCGGTCAGCGAATTCTCACATTAAATCACATTCCATGTCAAACTGTGTGCGTAATTTCATGTATCATTTAATTATGGAACGGGTGACACTTATTGCAACTTTTGTAATAGTAGGGGAGCCCAAGAGGGGATTTTGGGATGTACTCGAGCGCGTCAGATTATTATAAGGGAAGATACCTTACCTATTACTAAGTACCTCCAGAAAGTATGAGCAGTTCATATTGGTGGGTGCGCTCACAGAAGCCGCAGGAAATTAAAAAATATCGATAATTCTCTAAGGTTACGCTCAAATTGTCAGATTAGCGAAATTTGGATTTTTTATGTTGTAAATAACCCGTAATATCTTTATCTGACGCGCTCGAGTCATATTTCTTTTATATTTTACCTTTTATTCGTAGCCACGAAATTACCACATAAATCGTAAGAATAAGTTATATTTTAATTCAGTGATATGCCAGAGCATTCAAAATATCAAAATCTAACGTGCTTGAGTATTTCCACAGCCCCGTTTTTCTTTTATAATTAAAAAAAAAAAATCAAAAACCTTTTCCCATCGCTAAAATTGAAAACACTTTAGGACTTTTTTTCTTGCTATCGCATAATCTGCGAATTCCAATAGGTTTCTGAAACGCTCGAGTAAATACACATTTAGCATCTTGGGCTCCCCTACTATAATGTTGTCTCTAATTAAGCAATTGTTGTAGTTGATAAGATAATTTTTTTTATGTTTTATTTCAACCCTTTTTAATCGACGTACTCAAAAATGAGATGGTTTTCAATTTGATGGAATTTTTATTATTTTTCTTGTTAAAAAAATATTAATATTTTATTCTGCGTGTTCTTGAGAAAGCGATTTTCGATAAATTTATTATTTTAAGAATTAATAGTTGCTCTCTAATGTTTCACAATGTAGACAACTTTCTTATGTAATAAGAAGCATTCATTGAAGTTTTTATTTAGCATAAGGTTAGGTTAGTAGATGAAATCTTCTTCAGGTAGTACTTTTATAATATTAATTATATCCACAAAAATCACAGGAACGATCTCGAAAGATTATAAAAAATGGACGACTAAACTAAAACATTTTCACACAAATTACAAACGCGGAGCACGAGTAAAGACACTGTTGAATAAATTAGCGAGGCCTCGGGCTTCGCCCCAAGGGGCGCGTTACACTTGCCTTTTCAATAGTGATGTGCTGAGCCTTTGATGTGCCACGTTTGAATTAAAAGGCCGAAAAAACCAACAAAAAGTTCCAATATCTGTTGATAAACGATATTGGAACTTTTTGTTGGTTTGCCGCCAAAAATGTTAAGTATTATAGTACTAGACCAAAGTGACTGTGTAAACTTTTAGAAGAAAAATATTTGTAAATTACATCCGATTCAGTTTTACATAAAACTTATCAATATATTGTACAAGTTTTATTTCCTGAATTATACTATTTTTATGCTATACAACAATAATCTCAATACAAATGATTGATTGATTGATGATTCCGTATATTTCAAGTAGTTAATATTAATACTTTTATTTCGAACTAGCGGTCCGCCCCGGCTTCGCCCGTGGTACGTCTACAGCCAGATCCTGCTAAGATTATAAACGTGAAAGTTTTTAGGTATGGATGAATATATGGATGTTTGTAAGATACTCTTTCACGCGAAAGCAGTTTATCGACGCCCACTTCGCAACGGGCCGTGCAGGAAAACGTAATATTTTAATTTCACCTCAACTTCAAAACGAAACGTCCAATTTTAATCATTCAAAGACCAAATATTATCAACATAAACTGTACTTATTGATGAAATTTATTTTGATAAAGATTAATAGCATGAGTAAAATAAACGCGTTGAAATGTAGTCCAAAAAAAATTCAAGATTTTTAAATAAAAATTTGGTTGTTGTGCCTCACTCGACATAGATAGGTATAGTGTGTCGCGGACTTTTTTGTAGATATTTATAAGATCTACAATTAATTCTAACATTTTATGGTTCTATCTTTTGTAGTTTAGGCAGCGTACGCAAAATAAGTAACTTCATTGGTTGATTTTTTTCAGTTAACCGAAAATATTTTACGGAACCCTATTTTTTTCCAAAATAAAATATAGCCTATGTTACTCGTGGATAATGTAGCTTTCGAATGGTGAAAGAATTTTTAAAATCGGTCCAGTATTTTTTGAGCCTATTCATTACAACCAAACAAACAAAGTTTTCCTCTTTATAATATTAGTATAGATTAGTATTCGAAACTATCATTACTAAGAATAGCAGTTTTTACTACATTATGAAGACGACTAGACATATTATATTCAGTATAAAAATAATATTGACATAAAATCACACATCACTAGCAGTTGTCGGCTTTTTACCTCGCGTGGCAAAGAAAGGCTTCGCTCGCATCAGAAATATTGCACTGCGAAAATTACACGTGAATTCATACAGATTTTCGCATACCTTGGTCAGAAGGAGCAGTTATTTCACGAATTATAGACTCGGTAGGTAAATATAGTCGCTTAAATATTATATAAGGCTAATATAAGTAATAATATAAGAATGTGGTTGTTGTTGAAAACAAAATTATGAAGTCACATCTATATATATAAAAATGAATCCCTATTTCCCTTGGTCACGCCATCGCGCGTGAACGGCCGGGCCGATTTCAAATATTACTTTTTTTTTTATGTCACAGTCGGCAATGGAGCTGGTGGGTCGCCTGATGGTAAGCGCTACCATTGCCCATGAACATTTGTAGAGGCATAAGGTAATTGCAGACCTTACTCCTCTACAAATGGATTGACGACTTTTTGGGAAGGGATTAAGAAAGGATTGGCGAGAGGAATAAAGGAAAGGATTGAGAAGGGAAGGAAAAGGATATGGGCTTCCGGCTCCCCCACTCACCGAACGAAACAGCAGAATGCTATTTCATGCCGGTCTTCTGTGGGGGTGTGGTACTTCCCCGGTGCGAGCTGGCCCAATACGTGCCGAAGCGTGCTCGACTACCACATACTAATATTCTTTCACAATTAGAAAACTGCAATTAAACTGAGCACCACACTTTCTGAAAACATTCTGAAACTATTTACATAGCAAGCAGCCGTGAGTTTACATGCGGTTTGTTTATGTCATTGGTTTCAGCCCGCAAGGAAATGGAAAAATAATTAGATACCTTTTCCCAACCCTCAAAGATTAGTGGCATCTGTTTGACAAACAGCGGCACTAAGCTAGTCTTTATTATGGCTGAATTTTTATTAATATACTGCAGCTGCCTTCTTGGCCGGAAGCCAAGGCGTTTTATTAAAATCGACCTCCTGCAGAATTAATAGGGTCCCAGCACATACCCGCTAGAGCCGTGTTTTGTTTTATCCTTTGAATATATTTGCTCGGGAAAGTTCGTTGTGTAATTTTGGCAGACCTAAGGTACTGTAAATAAGACCCGTGTCTCCTAGTGGGTATGGGGCAAATGTCATCTGTTTCTCTGATCGATTTTCTTGAGCGACATGTAGATGATTATCCGTTTATGTCCTTTTCCTCGATCTTCCTAGTCCATTGCTTTATTTCCGCCGTAAATTTAAAAAAAAGCGGGCAACGAGTTTGCAGAGGCACTACCTCTGCGAATGTTCATGGGCGGTGGTGATCGCTTACCATCAAGCGAACCACCAGCTCAGGTGCCCGCTTATGACATAAAAAAATAGAATACAAAGATTTTATATGTTTTTTTTTTTTTAATTAAACAAGTAAAATCAAAAGTTGAAGGTTTGCGTAGTTGTATGCTTTACACACACTTATATTTAATTTTCCTTCTTCAATCCATATAATTTACAATCAATTATTACAATGATATTGCTTCATACACACATTTGACACTATTTTCAGATATCTTACTAATATTATAAATGCGAAAGTTTGTTAGGATGTGTGTGTGTTTGCTGGCCTTTCACGCAAAAACTACTCAACCGATTACAATGAAATTTGGTACGTAGACAGCTGGACAACTGGAGTAACATATAGGCAACTTTTATCCCGATATTCTTACGGGATACGGACTTACGCGAGTGAAACCGCGGGGCGCAACTAGTACAGTATAATATAGAAAACCGATTTACGGTCAAACGAAACTAGAATTGAAGCGTCAAATAGCAACTCATGAAAAAATATCACAAAGCAATCTGTAGCAATATCTTCGCAGCAAGACGAAAATAATAAAAAGCTAGTTCAAAGACTCGTCTGGAAATTGCATCCAGGCCACAAACAGCATGCCCGATTGGCTTCCTAAATAGATGGCCTGGACTAGACTAGGTCTAGATCTCATCTGCAGTATTTGAGCAGAAAGGAAATTAAAGTGTTTCAACTTTTGCTGGAGATGAGCGATCAAATATTAAGTTATCTGGTTATGTGGAAACTAATTTTCGAACGCACTAAATTGGGTTTAATCTGAATGAAGTCTGAATTTGATGTAGGATTTAAGACGGTGATTAAAGATGGAGGAGTGTATCATCCTGTGCTTTATATTATTTCACATTTGCTTTCCGCCCGCGGCTTTGTTCGCTAAGTCAAAGGCAAAATAGAGAGTCCCGGTTATCTCCGCATAGTTCTTGTTCCCGTGGGATTTCTGGAATACAAATTATCCTATGTCTATGCTCGGATCTTAAACTATCTCTGTACAAAATTTGATTAAAATCGATTCAGTGGTTTAGACGTGAAGGAGAGACAGACATAAAGACGTAGTTAGTTGCGCATAAACAATATAAGTAGGGATTTGATTAATTATATCATTTAGATAATAAAAACTTATATAATTTAGAAATTGAAAACTTTTTAACGGATTTGAAACGCGATTTATTCATTATATTATTAAACCGACGTTTCGAACACTACAGCGAGCGTGGTCACGGAGAGACGAAAAGAATAATGATATGATACATATCATTATTCTTTTACTGTAACGAATTATGGACATGTAAGGTCTTGAGAAACATAGAGGTACATTAAGTTAACAGGTCTCTATATTAGAAGTTGGTTGGAATTTAATTCAATGCGTCCATCCTGCAACGATTGGTATCAGGCATCGACAACAGTCGAGGCGAGATACTACGCTAAATTTAAATGTATCCAAACGTCAAAAATTACTTATCAAACACAAAAATAATCACGCCAATCTGTTGAGAACTCATGAAGTTATCGAATAATGGAACCAATAAAAACATTTGAATATAGAACGTCGTTTTTGAACGACTGAGATAATGTAGATATTGCATCCCTTATGCAACTTCTCCATTTAATTCTAAGCAGCATGTTATACAATGCATTTTCACGCTTTCAAATTCCATTTCCATTTGCGAACAATAACATACAATCAACTACACATTAGTTCAAGTGTTATATTATTACATATAAGCTTTTGCTACCATTTTTTACGCAATAACAATTATCAATTAACATCAATAAACGAAGGAATCAAATTGTAACGTCTGTTGGCATCATTGAAATAACCGTTTTTTTTTTTAATTTTAGTTTTGTAGCATTGATATCCTACTAATATCATAAATGCGAAAGTTTGTAAGGATGTGTGTGAGTTTGTTACTATTTCACGCTTTGAACTGAAAACTACTGAACCGATTGCAAATAAATTTGAAGGAATATCGGGATAAAAAGTTGCCTATATGTTATTCTAGTTGTCCAGCTGTCTACATACCAAATTTCATTTCAATCGGCTCAGTAGTCTTTGCGTGATAGAGCAACAAACGCACACACATCCTTACAAATTTTCGCATTTATGACTTCTGGAATTATTCCTCTACTAATAATTCCACAATATTTTTTTTTTTTATTATAACGATAAATTTCAACTCACCAAGTGCTAAAAACAGCACATAATACGCCGGCGATGTCATTGACCTGCCGGCCGGGGGGGCCGTAAGCCCGCATCCGTCCCACCGACCACACCATCAATACATTAACTTGTGTCACCACCAATACTGCTTATTGTGTCCTATCAGCGATATTTTGATTACTTCCAATAATTCCACTTTAAACGCACTGTATTTCACTTTAAGCGCACTTAGTAATCGTAAATTACTTTGGAAAATTCCACTTTAAGCGCACTGTTATTCACTTTGACCGCACTTTAACCTAACGCCTGGCACTAGCGGTACACTTTAAGTGCTTTATTCTGAATTACACTTCAATCACTTTTGCTTTATGAACACTGTATATGTACTTTTCCAATATTTTTATTGAACTGTACTCTTCACTTATATAAATGTCGTTACGGCCTTCCATTCATCTGTAACAAAATAAAATAAGGTAAGTCAGCATATTTAAGAAAACAGTGATTTTTTTTGACAAACGTGAATCTATATCAATAACTTTAGTTACTCTGTGTATTGTATTTGGTGTTGAATTTATTTTTGTGATTCTTATTCTAAATAAAAATTGACTAAATAACAGTAACCCTTATTTCTCAAGTTCTTTATTTTGTTTTAAAATTGTGTATTAATCTATTTGTAGGTATAGTAACTGAATAAATATGAAAAGACAATAATAATTTTCATCGTTGAAAAAAATGTTATCTCATCGCGTCCAATCATTGAGTTTAATTAAAAAGCCATTACAGAACCTTTGTAAAAGCAAAATGATTTATAAAAATTATCCAAGTTCATTACGCAATGTACTGCGACCTCCAAAGAAAACACGCAATGAACGAAATATAAAATTATACCCCTTTGTGAAAGGGCGACGACCCTGTGCAGGAAAACTGCAGTTATATCACATGAATGCTGGTTTTTTAAAGTACACAGCCACTGCCTTTATAGTTTGCCCCTTTGTGAGATATAATTCAAACATTTTAAGATAATTACACTTTCGCAAAATTAAATACGCAGTTTTATTCTAGCTTTCAAAGCTAGAGAAATATTTGTGTAAACAGGGATTATTACACTTACCCCTTTCCTCCCCTTAACCCCCTATAAGCTTTAACTTAGCTTGTAGCTACTGCAATACAAGCAAGTTTAAATTTTTCATATATTAATAGGCATTGAACAGTATTCTCGTATCTATGTCATTCCTTAATACCTAATTGAAGTATTACACAGTTCTATTTCTCATTACTTAGCAAGTAGATTTTAAAAGCATCTCAAATCAATATCAAAATGATACATTCTTTGGAATAAGACGATAAACGTCCATCACCGAACACTCACTATTTATATAGGATGAAAACAAATGTTTAATGTGTACCTACATCGTGTTGTGGCAGTGCTTACATTTAAATAAAATATGTGTGTGTTCGGGGTTAACTTGTATATTTAACTAGACCCTCGTCCCGACTCTGTCCGCGTTTATCAGGAAAAATATCATAACATAGTGTGTTGTAGTATATAATAAACTAGTTTTTCGTCCACCTGGTTAAAGGAAAAATATATAGTCCGGGGTGTTTCCTACCAATGTTGCCGTTCCCCTAAGATTTCCTTAATATAAACTTCCCTATGTCCTTTCTGTGACCGCCTCCTTGGTACAGTGGTTAACGCGTGAGCGTAGAACCGAGGGGTTCTGGGTTCGATTCCCGGTGGGGACGCACAAAAAAAAAATGTCTCGGTCTGGCAGGACAGGGAAGGCTGATCACCTACTTGTCCCTAAAGAAAATCGATCAGTGAAACGGATGTACATCATCTGCCCCATACCCCACTAGGGGACACGGGACTTCACTACTATGTCCTTTCTGTACCAATTTTTTAATTGCCAGAATTAGACCAAATTAAAATGGGAGCACGGAAGACACCAGTTTGCAGTGCCACCCGAACAAAACCTAGAAAAACTGAGAAACAAAACACGGATTCATTGCGATGAAAAGTCTTCCACGACTTATTTTTATCTTTCAATTATAAACAACTGACTATATTTGTGACTTTATTTTTATTACCAGAAATAGGAAAAGCAAAAGAGGATTTTTTTCCAGAATAGCAAGAAACCCTATTACCAATAGCTCCTGTGGCATTCGCAGACAAGTAATTATGATAAGGTTATCCAGATTCTAATCCTTACAATCAATCCAAGTCTCAGGTCAGTAAAATCGATAGAATCTAGACGCTAGAATTAAACATTAGCGCTAAAAGTTCAACTAATTACTTTCGGATACTTAAAACGAATAGAATGGAAGCTGTGATGCGGGTCTCTGAGTTTTTCAGATAAGGTCTAGATTAGTTAGAGTATAAGTTTGTATTTAACACCACTACGGAGAAACCAAAGATTATAATTTGAGGATTGAGTATAGAGGTGTGAAGCGTGAGGCGAGTTGAGAGTCTGTAAAAGCCTATGTCTAATTTGTATAAAATTTAAGCAAATTTCAGTAGGTGTTAATAATATTCATTAAGGCTGAATCTTTATACATAATATTTAGTTCATGATAGCATTTAATGTAGTTTTTAATTTGATTGCTGAGGCGGGATCATGGGTGACCGGGTGGTAGCGCCGCCACAGTATGACGAAAGGCCAAGCTTCGAATTCCACTTCTTTATAAATTTTTTAATCTTTATATTTTTTAAATATATATTTACTTCATTGTTAGATTTATTACTATTGCACAATTTTTTCCTGGTTTCAAACTATCTTTATATCAAATATCATTCAAATAGGCATTGTGATTTAGGTCAAAAAAGAGACAGACATTGGTTTCGCATTTATTATATTAGAAGGGATTTATTAGCCATACCTATAGGTAGTAGTTGATGTTTATGGGATTGAGAAATCTACATTTTATGGGATTCTCACACTTTTTCTTCCAGATAATCTTGTCTGCCTCTGCCTCATTAATATACAGTAGTGACAGTGATGGACCTACACAACCTAATGGCCACTTCACGTAGATCCTTACTAATAGCATTCTTTATTAGCCGTGGCGAGAGCGCTTTCTTTTGCTATGTGAGCAGATGTGTGAGGCGTTTATTTATTAATAATCTTTATATTAATAACAAGCCGTTCGCCTTGGCTTCGCCCGTGGTACATTTATAGCCTACTAACTGCGTCCCGCGGTTTCACCCGTGTAAGTCCGTATCCCGTAGGAATGTCGGGATAAAAAGTAGCCTATACGTTATTCCAGTTGTCCAGCTATCTACGAATCAAATTTCATTGCAATTGGTTCAGTAGTTTTTACATGAAAGAGAAACAAATACGGACTTACGCGTGCGAAACCGCGGGGCGCAGCACGTTATATAATAAATTTTCTTTCCTCTATTTTTCTGTTCATTTGGGCTATTACGTTCTGCTTAGGGGCGGGGCAAAAACCAACAAATCAAAGATTCTACAGTCATTCTTCGGTTATAAATGGTAGTCTGTACTATATTTTATTCTTTTTGTCGTGGCTTTATAATATCCAAATGCAATATGCAGGATTAAAATTTAGGAATGAATGGATAGAAATCCTTTCAACCAATTAAAATTCGTATGAATATTCGTATTCGTATTCGTCTCAAACGACAAATTAATAAAATATTTATAGAGCATCCTACTAATATTAAAAATGCGAAAGTTTGTAAGGATGTAAGTGTTTGTTGCTCTTTCATGCAAAAACTACTGAACCGATTGCAATGAAATTTGGTACGTAGACAGCTGAACAACTGGAATAATATATAGGAAACTTTTATCCCGATATTCCTACGTGATACGGACTTACGCGGATGAAACCGCGGGGCGCAGTAAGTAATACATATACACGAAATCACAGATAAAAAAATAAAATAACAACAACCCAAAGAACTTACAAAAATATTCAACCACAGTAAAACTAATGTATAACAAAGTTTTACAGTTATCCGTTTATTTTAAAAACAATTTTCTAAACGTAAACCCGACTGAAACACGTAGACACCCGGAGTGACATAATGGCCTCTTCACACGAGTAGAGTCTGTCTAATGGCGCTCTTTATTAGTTAACCGTCACAAAAAATGTCTTTATTGAATACGTTATTTCGTAAGCATCATTATTTTAAATGCACTTGCGTAGTCTTTTTTATCTATGCTACACTATCCTACTAATATTATAAATGCGAAAGTTTGTAAGCATATGTGTGTGTTTGTTGCTCTTTCACGCAAAAACTACTGCACCGATTGCAATGAAATTTGGTACGTCGACAGCTGGACAATTGGAATATATAGGCAACTTTTTATCCCGATATTCCTACGGGATACGGACTTACGTCGTTGAAACCGCGGAGCGCAGCTAGTACTTAATAAAACAACATCAAACTAGAAGGATCGGACTGAAATTTGGCATGCTTATCCTCAACGATTTAGGCATTAGAAAGGATTATGACGATAAGAAAGGGCGCTAAGAAAAGATTTTGACAAGTTCTGTCAAGGGGATAAAAAGATCCCCTGTTTGTGCAAGTTTGGGTTATTGATACTTATTTTGACCACGCGGGCAAAACCGCGGGAACAGCAAGCATATAAAGAAGAATACATTCAAAATCAAATGTGGTAAATATACTATATTCCAACACAAGTCCATTTAGTAACTAACTAAATCGAGATGTCGACAGTATTTTGAGCTGAAATCCTATTTAATTTATTGAAAATTCAATTAAGTTAGAGTGTTAACTCGAGTGGGATGTTTTCTTTGATCGTTTAATTACACTTCATTGCTTTGAATTCATTTTTATATAGATGAAAAACGTCTAATAAATTTATATTTGATATTTCTGGACAGTTCAACTATTTGTATACTACTTCTAACACTGAAATAATTTTTCAAACCGGTCCCGTAGTTTCTGGGATTAGCACGTTCAAACAAATTCTCCAGCTTTATATAACAAGTAGGTAAATATCTACCAACAAAATGCAACATGCGTTTTTTTTAAAGATTCGAAAGCTAATAAAGAAACCTTTTCAACAAAAAAGGTCACCGATCTTCCTGAAAAGGAGGTACTATTCCAGATTCCAGAGCTGTCGAGTAATAAAATGAAAAAAAAATTGATATCGCATCCGTAACCTCCTTCGTTTATGGGAACATCAATTTAAAAAAAGTGTATATGTCACCTTTTTTAATAATCATAAAAAGCGTAGTGAACTAAGCCGATCTGGGGGTATATTTCATTGAATAAGTATTTCATTATATCCCCAAGAAAAGAAAAGCATTGGTTAGATTTTTCCTTGAATTGCGTTTTATAAAAGTCTATGTCAAGCAATGGTTGAGTAATGAGAAATTATCCGCTTCAACTTTTTTATTTCCAGATAAATGAAAAGACTCCTTCACCCCATACAAATGAGATGCATTTTTAATTGACACAGCTTACTTATTTTACAATATTTATAAATAAATCTAGGTTAAAGCGAAAGTGTGAAATACATTTTTTTGAATTATTTCAAAAGATGAAAAATGAATTCATATTTAGTCAAGTCTCAGCAAAGTGGCGAAGTGTTTTTAATGATCATTTTAAATGAAATTTCATAATGAAATCGTACAGTTTTGTTTATAGAAATCAAAAGCATAAGCATCATTTTCTTTCGTTCTCTTATTTATGAAATATACATAAATAATTATACTACACATTCAACTCTTTAAGTCTATGATTATAGCAAAATAAATTCACAATACTCTGTATAAACCATAAATTATAAGAGTTTAAAAAACTATACAGTGGCACTGATTTACATTTTTAAATCTCTTTAGTCAAATATTTGGTAAAAGCTAAAATATTAAATATTTATAACTAAAAAAATGAAAAAGAACACAGCTAAATGCTAAAACGCTACAAGCTAGTGGTGAAAATACAGTTTCATACGAATACACTATTTTTCTAAGGCCGCGTGTATATTAGATAATTCTCCTTATATGTTAGAAGGGTATTTGTTTTTTAACACTTAAATTTCATACTTATCGTTGTAAACATACGGTTTATTATCACTAGACGGGTGGATGTCTTAGACAGTAATTAAAGCAGTGACAAGATTACACGACTGTAAAAATTATTAAAACTAAACTCTAACAAAGGCAAGGCAAAAGTAAGAAATACTAATAATACTTAGGTATACTTAGGTACAATCCGTATATATTATCCACTTCAAGTTATCTCTATTAATATTCTACAAATGGAAAAAGCCCGGTACTGTCTATTTTTC
Organism: Zerene cesonia; assembly: GCF_012273895.1. Lineage (NCBI taxonomy): Eukaryota > Metazoa > Arthropoda > Insecta > Lepidoptera > Pieridae > Zerene > Zerene cesonia. The sequence goes on from NC_052127.1 coordinate 5,504,079, forward strand.
GCTTTGACTACGCGACTGAGACCGCGGAAAGCCAGTTAAAATATAATACAGTTTGGTACTGTAATATAAAATCGTAACTCTTACCTACATAATATATTTGTATAATACATATAATTTTATTATTCCATAGAAAAATTAACTCATAAACACACTCACACAGTCACACGCACACACACACACACACACATAAACACACACAGGCGCGCGCGCGCGCATATACACGCACGCACGCACACTCACAGACACACACACACACTCAACATTCATAGGGTTGGCTATCCCCCCTTTTTGCTTTTATATAACAATTTTTAGTTTTAGTTTTATTTTTTTATCTTTTAATGTTTAAATTTTTTTTACCTACAAGTATATTGGTTATTATTATTATTTGTCAGTAAAAAAAGGGTAAAATGCACCCGCGTCCTCATACAAAATCGACTTTTCGTATTCATAGACAAGACCGCCTTGGATAAAACTATTTTGTTAGTGGACTACTCGAAAGGTTGAAAGTTTTGTTATGAATAAAATTTTCGGGCGGTCTTCAGTAATTTTAATATCGGATGAGCTTATTGGAAAAGTTTTTGCACCAATTTATTTTTGATTAAGAGGAATTTCGCATTGAATGGACGGGATAAAATTCGTGCTCGGACAAGGTGAGCCATTATTTTAATGTAGTCTTTTTTATTGTAATATCGACGAATTGTGTTTATTTCCACGATTGCAACATTGTATTTTGTACTATTGTACGTATGTACTATATGTATAATGTACGTATGTGTGTGTACTTTGTTTAAAATTTTTCAAGGATACAGAAAATGTAGATTTTAGTAGATACCATTAGATACAAACACAAAATGAATCACGCCAATCCGAAAACCCACTCAGTTCCCGAGTAACAAAAAAATATATATATAAAATGTAAAATAGTATGTATATTTCTGTCTCATTCTTTGCCGGCTTCATTCTATACATTTTTGTATTTGTGTCTCTTATCTGTCGTTTTTTCCGTTGCATCAGTTGCATCATCATTTGAAATCACGATTCTAAAGAAGTTTTTGGGAACGTTGAAGGAGAATGAGGCTAAGAGGTATGTATGTACTTATAAATTTCACATTTTTGCTTCTTTATTACAAGCAATTTTAAATTATTTACCCATACACTTGTTTACTTTATCTCTTACTAGACGCTCGTCCGGGTTTCGCCCGGATATTAAAACTCCTGTTTTATCACAAGGAGCATTTAATCGGAATAAAAATATCCCTGTCTGTATATCAAATTTCATAAAAATCCACTCAGTAGTTTCAGCTTGATTGACGGACAACATTCAAACAAACAAACTTTCACATTTATAATATTAGTGTGGCATGATGGTATATTTCTAGGTTTCCTAATCATCCCAATATTTCCTAATCATTTAATGTGGGAGTCGAGCATCCTATATTCCTTAAAAGCGGGTAGCGCATTCTCAAAGGTATGACTTTCTGCGATTGTTTATGGGCGGTGGTGATCGTTTACCATCAGGCGAACCACCAGCTCAGTTGCCCGCTATAACATAAAAAAAATGTCTATTTCTTGCAATGGCAGTAAAACAAGCCGCCTATAGGATGTCGCTGGCGAAAAGTTTATATCATCAGTATCATTAGACAGTCGTATGCAATGTCTAACAACAATGTGTAATCGTCCTGAATTAGATACTCTTCTCATAGTTGACTTACTTCCACCTTACAAGTACTACTCTTCTCATAGTAGAATTTCTTCCACCTTACAAGTGCAGGATACTTGAGGATGCTTATGGAAGAAGCAATGACGGAGATCAGACGGCATTATGTGGCATTAATCATACAGATCCATGAAGAGCGCGTCATTGAAACGGAATCGGGCGTCCTGCCAACGCCGCTGTACCGTTAAAATATTTTGACTGGAATAACAATTATGCCAAATGTAGATTTAGAGAGTGGGTGAAATAGATTTTATGAAGCGTTTTTTAAGTTTCCGTACCTAAAGGCTAAAACTGTCTGTCTATCTGTCTGCCACAAGACTCTATCTCAAGAAACGTGATGGGTAGACAACTGATCATGAAACGTGATACAATTGAGGTTAAGCAACAATTAGCACGGTCATTATTTGGATGGGAAAGATGTTCAAGTTCCTCTTTTGCTAATTAGTTGGTCGCGAAACCGACTTGCACTTCACCTATTTTTTATATAAAAACCATGTTTATACTTAACTAATAACAAATACAGATGGTACAGCACTTGTGTACTTAAAAGACAAACAAACAAAATATTACAAATATTTAAACATATATTACTTAAATAGAATATGAAAATGTTAACGCATTTAAAATATACTAAGTTTTTCATCGTCGCACCAATTTTTATTAATTTCTATTAAGGTCAGTCATTAGTAGGTTATTGTTTGAATCTCATCGAATTCCTATAAGATACTAAATGCCGACGAACAGTCGCCTTAATATCAAGCTATCTACATTAAAAGCTGAATAAAATAAACATTCAATCGGTTTAGAGATTCATACGGCATCTGACTCTGTCTCTCAAAGTAAAAGGTTCCTTACAAACATCTTATTAAATTGGTTTATGTATGTAGGAGTCATGTCTTTTAATGTGTGAGTCTAGCATTCTTTATCAGGATTTGGGCCAGCTCGCACCGGGGATAAGTAAGCACCATTGATAGAAGGTCTTATCGTTCGGTGAGTGGGGGAGCTGGTGGCCTGTATCCTTTTCTTAACAGTTCCCAGTTCTTTCCTCTTACTTCAATCTTTTGTTTCCTTATCCCTTTTCCATTACAGACTCTTTCTGTTCGCTTACCATCTCTCGACCACCACGAGCATTTTCGCTAACTCCCACAAAAAATATCGTTAATTTGATTGCTAGAGTTAGTACTATATTTAAAATAACATGAATACTAGCTTTTGCTCCTTTTAATTTTATTTTATAATGGATATTTTCTCATTAGTTTTTTTATAATCTACATAAAACTTTTATAAATTTAGACAATAAGTATTGATTCCCTTGCAAATTGGCATTCCATTTTCGAATCAATTCGAACATTATACAGAGATGATAATACAGACTTCAAAATAACAGCTCAAAAACGCTGACCTAATAATCCCACTACGAAGCACCGGTCCATTGGTTTCCAATCAATTATTTGAATACTTAAAACCGTCGATGCGTTTCATTCGGCACATGAACCTTTACACTGGCGGTGAGCCAAGCCGGCATTCCATCGTCTAGACGGTAATAACAGCTCACAATATTTCGTCATTATTATGATTACTATGTTCATTGAAACAATTGCCTTTAAAAAAAAAGAAAAAATTGAGTGTCAGAAAAAGGTTACTATGAAATAATTTTGAACAAAAAATGAAAATACCTTAAAATTTACAGAACTAGACCAAATTTAAATGGGACCGAATCTTACAAATAAAAAACAATCATCAATATCGGTTGACACAATAAAAAGTTATGAAATAACAAACACAAATAGCAAATAGTTGAAATTTATTGCTATTATGGAAAAAAAACGAAAAAAACGAAAAAAAAAAACAAAAAGAAGCATAGAAAAAAGCAGAATTCATATTACTTCTTTGTAAAAAGCCAATAAACAGACAAACACACACCGAATAAAACATTCCTAACTATTTATTCTAACATTAATTAAATCCAACATAATCATTTCTTAATAAGCTTAATTTAATACATTCTTCCGATTATAAAATACGAACTCCAGAATTCGCATTACTCACCAATAAACGTTATTCATATTTCAAACGATGATCACATTAAAGTAAAGACATCTGGATGGTTTATTTCAGTTTATTTAAATCGCCAGTCTCTGATGTCACGATCCGTTCGACGTATATTTAATTCCATCAATTTTAGAAATTCATCACTATTCAGCGACTAAACAGAAACGAAAAGAGCAGAGCTTTGTTTTTCTTTAGAAAACTGATTTCCGAACGGATGGTTTTTGCCGCTTGGTTGTTATAAAAATATAAATGTTTTTCATTGTAAATAATAGAAGAAAGAATAAGTCTGAATTGTATTAACTTCATCATATTACTTAATGAATGTTTAAATATTAGGAAATAAAAAGATTTTATTAATATTCATTCAGTTAAGATATTTGAAGCAAAATATTATAATTAGATTCATATTTTTAAACGTTTATTTCATCGTCTTACTCGCAAATTCTAAAAGTTCTTATTCCGAAACTATAATAACAGTTTATCACGATTAATAAATAGCAGAATATTATGTAACTGGCAATACAGATTATTATCTATATTTTACATAAACGTCACAATGAAATTTACCATTTAGATATTAAAATACATTAAATACAGACATAAAACATACAAACGCAAATGAATACTCAGTTAAAAGCCACAACTGTGACTCACAGACCCACAGCCGGTCCTAAATAACAGGCTTTACCCTAAAAGCTAAAATAAAAACATTCAACCACGCGAAGTCCCACACTTTGCACCGTTAAATTCAATGTTTAGGCAACACTTGCCAAACTAAACATCGCATCTGAGTATTCACAGTAACATCATTAATTTCTGTCTAGACGAGAATTTATAAAAAAATAGGCCAATCAAAAGACACAGAATTTATTGCCTGAGGATCGTCAGTTTTTATACAACAATCTATATTAAAAAGACAGTTTTTAAATATTAAATTACCATTAGAGAGCGGCTTAAACTCAATACCAAATATTATAAATGGGAAACTCTGTGTGTTTTCCTCTTGTTTTCTTCACGCCTAAACCAGTAAACCGATTGGAATGAAATTTGGAAGAAATAAATGCGAAAGTTTGTAAGGATGTGTGTGTGTTTGCTGTTTCACGCAAAAACTACAGAACCGATTGCAATGAAATTTGATACGTAGACAGCTGGACAACTGGAATAACATATAGGTAACTTTTTATCCCGGTATTCCTACGGGATACGGACTTACGCGGCCGAAACCGCGGGGCGCAGCTAGTTTCATGATATATATGTTCCATAATATATAATTCCACGTATTTTGAATATACTATGCCATATTCTGATTAAATATTATCGGTAAACAAAAATAAGCGTAGTGCAGACGTGCGTAACGAAATTGTAGCTTCGTGGGCCACGGCGGACGTGTGCGCGCAGCTTAATGCCGCCATTTTGTCTGCTTTATGGCTGCGACTTTTTCTCTATGACAGTTGTTATGAAATCCACCAGGATCGTGGGGTGAATAAACGTGGATAATGTTTTTATGGCCTATTTGTGGTTTGTGATACGCAAATAGTAGTAATGATATATTTTCGGATAAAATTATAACGCCGTTTGCTTTAAATAAGTGATAAAAATATTGGGAAAAAATGTTTATTTCCAATTGTAAAATATTTCAATATTGGTCTATCTTCTAAACTAGATAACTATTGTCTGAGAAGACACTTCCTTGAAATTATTAACATTAACATTGTTATATTATAGTCCTTAAAAAATAAAATTTGTTATTATAATAATGACAAGGACTACCACAAAAAATGCATTAAGAATAAGACATTAAAAAATAATGATAAGGTTATATACATGTGTGAATATGACTGTGTGTGTGTGTGTTTGTGTCTGTGTGTGTGTGTGTGTGTGTGTATGTACAATTAGTACATAACAACAAATAAATGAATATACAAAAAAAGAATCAGCAAGAATATCATCACATTTTCAAGTAAATAACGTTTAAAGGCAAGATATCTGAAGGAATGAAATATTAAAATATAAAACACTCTTAAACAGTCTTTACGAACCCTGTTAACTTTGACCCAATCCTTTATGAGACACACTGCTAGTGCGGTTGGCAAACTTGTAAATTAAATTAAATTTATTTATTTATACTGATACCAAAACTGATCAATTAGCATGCCAATGGTTTAGATATATTTCATGATAATTATCACAAAATCTGTGAATATTTAAAAACATCTATGTAATGTATATATAAATAAAAACATCTTTGTAGAGGTTGTGCCTCTGCGAATAATCTGCTCATTAATGCGGTGGTGATCGCTTACCATCAGGCGAACCACCAGCTCAGCTGCCCGCTGTGACATAACATAACCAGTAAGAGTAAAAAAAATCATTGGTAAATATTACATTGTTTACATCAAGGAAATCAAAATATAAGGAAAACACTTAAACGAAATATTCAATAATTATATCTGTCAATCGATACACACGTGTATCATATTCAAATAAGGATCCTCGTTCACAAAACGGAGATTACTTCGAAGAGTAAGTAAGTATTTTTCCGTTTAAAAACTTTCAAAGCAAAGATAATGAAATGTTTAACAAAGGTTTCGCGTTCGCTTCGCCGATCAAATGACACGAACTTGATTTGCCTTGAGCTGATTCCATGAATAAATTAAGCGATGTTTTATTTACTCTAAATCTTCAATATATCGTTTAGAAATTAAAAACTTTGTCTCCCCGTGACCACGCTCGCTGTAAAGTGTTCGAAACGTCGGGTTAATAATATCATGAATAACACGCGTTTAAAATCCGTTAAAATGTTTTTAATTTCTAAATGTATAATACTCGCGTAAAATCAAACACAAGAAAATACTTAAATATAACGTGTTAAGTCCTTCCTTCTTCCAGTTAGATGGTAAATATCGATGAATTATTTGGATCTAATACACAAATTAACTTTAAATATAGGTTTGGTAATAAAAATACAAACGTATTTTCTTATGTTTGATTTTACGCGAGTACACATACATTGAGTCCTATATTCTATCCTTATATCCTTTCCAATTATCTCGCACTAAGGTTAAAAATGTTATATCACAGCTATTCCGTCAGGAAATATAGAAAAACATAGAAACACTACACATACATACATATACTTACACACTCACACACTCACACAATCAATTCCCTTATACTGCAATTATATCGGGTATGTCAGAATCTTCACTTGGAACCTTATAATTTCTTTCATTTTAGTTGTTTATTGCTTGTTTAGTTTTTTTCACACACTGTATTGAATAGTTAATGGTGTACCTTGTAATTGGCGTACAATATGTTACAATACGTACGTTTGTAAACGGAACTATTTATTGTATGTTTAGCTGTAAGGTACACTTCTTAAAAAGTAATAAATAAATAATAAATTGAGAAATTAAAGACTTAACGGATTTTAAACGTGATCGATTCACTGTCGGAGACAGTCACAGAGACTCAGTCTCCCCGTGACCACGCTCGCTGTAAAGTGTTCGAAACGTCGGGTTAATAATATAATGAATAAATCGCGTTTAAAATCCGTTTAAAAGTCTTTAATTCTTTTATGTTTTTTAATACAGTTCGTGAAAACTATTTCTAATTTACGTATAGGGCCAGAAAGCATATAGCCGATGCAATTTAATTTTTTTTTATATAAAGGAAATAATTCTTAGATTGAGGAAAGGACTCGGAAGGGTAAGGAAAAAGATATGGGACTCTGGCTCCCCCTCTCACCGAACAAAACACACATTTAGATAAAACTTTTTCACACCGATATTCCGTGAGGGAGAAGTACCTTCCAAGCGAGCTAGGGGTTACCGCCACCTCGTATAGCAGTCTTAGTTTAATATTACTTTGACTTTTCGTACCGTGACATTACAGCAGGCTTATTGCAGGGATAAAACAGCATAGTCATACCATATTGGTATCACTCAATTAGTTGAATGAGTGACTCTCTATTTGGTGATCATGAGTGTTTTATACTCTTTTGTAAAAGGTGGTGGTAGCCCCCTGGCCCAATTCGTGCCGAAGCGTGCTCGACTCCCACACTCAAATACACCTATAATACCATACCATAACCTGCGCTATTAAAGTTGTCCTAAATTTAATACAATCATTTAAATGAATTCAATTTATTTATAATTAATATTGCGCTTCAAACTGAACGTTGTAATAAACTGGTTATGAAGCTAAATTTAAATCTAATAAATATTTGAATTACTATCTACAGCGTGAATACTAGTGATATATGAACATGAAATTGTGAAATTCATTAACGAATCCCTGCTAATATCATAAATGCGATAGTTTGTGAGGATTGATGTATATGCATGTGTATTTTTGTTACTCTTTCACGCAAAAACTAGTTAACCGATTGCAATGAAATTCGGTATGTAGATAGCTGGACAGCTGGAATAACATATAGACAACTTTTATCCCGATATTCCTACGGGATACGGAGTTAGCATTATAAATAGAATAGAATGAGAAATAGTGGTTGAAGAGTTTAAAGTTGTTAGGAGTGAACTACATATAGTAATTTAATAGTGATCTATTTTTTTAGTACAATCCATAGGTTTATAGTTAATCGCACTTTATTATTTCTGATCATAATACGTGTGTGCGGCCCAGTATAAATGTGTGCATGTGTTATTATAGTTTTGTAGTCTCCTTAACTACAAATTCCAGTTGAATTACGTGTGTGTCTGCGTATGTGAGTGTGTAAGTATATGTGTGTGTGTGTGCACGTGTTTCTATGATAGAGAAGGAGAAAATGGATGTGTTGTAAACTGATTTTATGATAATTTAATTTTACATTAATAAATACTATACTATATGTATTAAGCGATGCTTTTAACTGTTTAACCCGAGCAAACCGGCATCAAACAATTAGTGAGCCTCGCCTATCCGGTTGTGACCGTTATTAAATTCCATCGAACATTGAAGCAATAAAAATTTAAAACTTTTGATGATTTTAGAGTGTTTATCCATGGGTGGAATTTTTATTAAAATGTTCATTTTGTTTTTTTTTTGTCATTTGTTGTTTTTTCAATGCAAACGGTGCGTGTCATATTGTTGTTATATATTAATTTAAAGAAATAAGCTTAATTTTTACACCATTTATTTGAATTCAAGTTACTACAGTAACTTTGGATGTCTTTTTAAGAAAAATGTACCTGAAAATATGATAAATAGTTTAAACATTTAGCACTGTAAAAATAGATCCTAAAATAATTTGGCATTAATTTTTAAAATTGTTCCAAAACTAGTCACTGCATCAGAAAATGAATATACCTTCATTTGAATTGTTTGCTATTATAATATAATTTTTACGCCGTTGAAAACAAATATAGGAATTATGATGCCATATACAGATGGTTTTAAAATGCTTAAAATCATATACGATAAAACAACTCCTGAATATGGTCGGGTATGTAAGTACAGAACATTAAAACGGGGATTGTCCCTTGCTCTTTATGCCATTAGGAGCCTATAAACAAAGCTAATAATGCCTCTTTCGATACTGGGTTTTTTATATGGGATTACGGTGGGTCGCAACGGGAGGGTCGTTTTTCAAGATTATACAGATTAAACTGAATTTTATTCAGTGATTTTTGCATTAACGTAATGCGTGTGTTTTATTACTGTAATTTGTTTCGGCGCGTTCAATGCGCGGCATTTATAAGAAAATGGCGGGTAATAGGCCGCGCGTTTTCAATTAGGCGGGAATTTTTAAATTTTGAACATCGGAATATGGACGGTACTGTTTTATGGCTAGCTTTTTGCGTCATCTTTTAATTATTATTTTCCCAGTTCTGAAATATTGTGCTGTTTTTTATTTTTATTAAATACCTCAATTATAGAATTGGCATAGAAAATATAAATTGTAATTAAAATAATACATATAAATTGTAAATAAAATTCAAAATTTCTAAGATAAACTGAATTTTTAGTTTATTAGTAACATTTCAAACCTAGAAAATGTTAAATACATATTTCATTATTTTAATACCTATTTTGTCTCAAGAAGCACGTGACTCACCTGGTAGCACTGAAATTTCACACCGAATTTGCATTATAATTACATTTCAACTTTTCAAACGAAATATAAACACTCTTACATCATATTATATGGACACATCAAAAACAAACTCGAGGCAATAACTCAACGACCAGAAAGATTACTAGCCCAATAACACAAAACAATAAGCAGAAACCTTGAAGAAACAATCATGAATGCAAAATTCAAAAAGGGCAATCTTAATAACTTAAAAGGAGAACTGTTGAAATGCTATTTGTGATATTTTTTGTATAGAATCTTTTGCCTCGTCGGAACATCATCATCATCATCATCAGCCTATATATGTTTCTACTACTGGGATACAGGCCTCCTATGTGTGTTCAGACCATAATACATCACGCTGGCCCAGTGCGGGTTGGTAGATGTCACACGTCGTCGAACTTTTGATTCTTGGACATGCTGGTTTCCTCACTAAGTTTTCCTTCACCGTTTTAAGCAGTGGTGATGTTATCCAAAATCAATTTACACACTCGCTCGGTCTCGAACCCCAACTTATTGATTTTGATTTATATCATCGGAACATGAGGACATGGATTTCTTTATTTTTATGGGCAAGTAAAGAAGATCCACTTATTGTTAAGACGTCATCACCACCCATAAACATTTGTAACACATGTGATTCTCCGGACGTCAGGAGGAAGATGGTCCAACGATTCATCGTATGCAGAAAGAAGTAGCCGGTAAAGCGTATGGTGGACTGCCAATCATCCAGATCGTGCGGATGGTATTTATAGTGAGTTATGCAATGTTGGCACTGCGTGACTGGTTATAAGTGAAACAGTTCCTCAGAGCCCACCCCAAAGATCTATGCAAAATGCAAAGAGACATATGGAAAAACACAATCTCCGAGTTTCTTGCCGGCTCTTCTCTGTAGGAGCTGGTTAGCGAACCAGTGGTAAATGTGAAGACTGTGTTATGACGATTCATTTGTGCGTATAAGAAGTCCCATTGATAAATGTTTATGTTTCAGTTTGTATCTTACCGAAAATATAAATCTCAAATCACAATCACTCACCTCATTAGCTATCATATTTCGACTGATGACTCTGTAGATTAAACTGGTCAAAGTCAGATTAAATATCTAGTTTAAATAATTATTAAAACTGAACATTAATGTGATATGGGGCGTGCAGTAACCCAGTTATATCTGGCGCGACGCCAAAATTTCGTGATGTCCTTTTTATGTCAAGTCTCTGAAGAAATCTCTAATGCAAATTTGTAATTTAATAATTTGGAACTGTATATCAAAAACATTATAAATTACTTATTACTATTAATTAATTACTTATTTCTATTGCCTATGTGTTATTCCAGTTGTCCAGCTCTCTACCTACCAAATTTCATTGTAATCGGTTCAGTAGCTTTTGCGTGAAAGAGTAACAAATATACACATACACATACATCCATCCTCACAACCTTTCGCAACAATAATATTAGTTGAATAGAATAGTGTTCTTTAACTATTTCTCAATTGTATCGTTCGTGGTAAAGTATTATACAAACTTTATTACAAAACGGTAGATAGCAAAATGTTAAATGATTGTCAGGATAAAGCCTCGAAACCACATTTTTGCGTTTGACAGAATGGCGTGCGTCATGTCAGGCGGATTAAAAATAAACCTCAACTATATCTACATCATCACTACAAAGTAAAAAACGGTAAGTCGTTTTTCTGTCTGTCCGTATGTCTGTATGCATGCTTCAAAAACGCAACGGATTTCGATTGGGTATTTTTTTTAAGTCAAAATTGATCCAAGAGGAAGGTTTATGTGTATAATAACGTCTATGAAACTACTCCAAATTTAACGCATGCGAAGTCGCCTGCAAAAGCTAGTTACTATATATAAATAAACACTAACTGTTCTCTGCGGTTTTACTCAAATCGTACATGATTTATCATACAATTCAATATCAAATTTATCCTCAATAAATGGACTATGCAACACAAAAAGAACTTTTCAATTCGAATCAGTAGCACCTCAGATAATCGCATTCAAATTAACAAACTTTTTCAGCTTTATTAGCATAGAAAATAATAAGCAATGTTAGTACCTATTATGTACTTAAGAATTAACAATTAGTATTTCCTTGTGTTTGATTTTACGCGAGTATTATACATTTAGAAATTAAAAAACTTTTTAACACTTTCAAGACATATAACATCACAGTCTCCCCGTGACCACGCTCGCTGTAAAGTGTTCGAAACGTCGGGTTAATAACATAATGAATAAATCGCGTTTAAAATCCGTTAAAAAGTTTTTTAATTTCTAAATTTATAATTATTTTTAAATAAAAACTCAAGTCACAGCTAGAATAAAGATTTCAAATAAAAAACGAAGCATCAAAATCGGCACATGCTAAAAATTCATAAGACAGACAAAAATGCTGTCCAATTGACAACCTCCGTTTTAAATCGATTAAAATATAAAGGTGATTCAATTATCTACAACCATAGACGCAATTTGTCATGGAATTGCGAGAGAAATTGCGACAATATTTAATGCTTTCTAAGTATTTATTATAAACAAACGGAGCGTAGTCAACAACTATGAACTATACTTACGTTTAAGCCTCTTATACCCCCAACGTGACAACACGAACATTTTCAACATAAGCCTCTTAATTCTTTGCACTTGTATTGTTATTTTAAAATACTCCAATTTTCAAAGTACCTACTTGAATCGGCTTTGTCCGGGTTGAATTGTCATTTAACTGGATTACATCACGTCACCGAGGATTTTTAAAAGAAACAAAACTATCTTCCTCCTTTGAAAAAGCTTTATTTAAACTAAACGTAAATATAATTAGTATTTTATATAAAAAAATGCAGTGGTGGCTCAGTGGTGAGAACCTCGGACTTCAAAATCGATAAGTCGGGGTTCGAGACCGGGCGGAGCGTGCAGGAAATAAATAAATTTTTCAATTTATCTGCACATGTGAATAACATCACCACTGCTTAAAACGGTGAAGGAAAACATCGTGAGGAAACCGGCATGTCCGAGAATCAAAAGTTCGACGACATGTGACATCTGCCAACCCGCACTTGGCCAGCGTGGTGGATTATGGCCTGAACTCTCATAGGAGGCCTGTGTCCCAGCAGTGGGAACATATATGGGCTGATGATGATGATGATGATGATGATGATAAAAAAAAATGGAACTGTTTTTTGGGCTTATACCTAGAACATTTGACAAGGTGTACCAAGTTCATTTGAAAGCCGGTGCCTTTCGTCTTATCCCATTTAGATGTTGTCTAGTTCTGACATTCGAAAGTCGTTTAACTGTCGCAGAGGCCCTAACTCTGCGAATGTCATTGGCGGTGGTGGTGTTGATCAGGTGAACCATCAGCTCAGTTGTCCGCTTATTTGGTATAAAAAAGAATAATACATATATACTGTACTCTGTATACTCTGTGTAGAAACTGGTGAGACCATTTCATTGATTCCATAAGTGTGTTAAGTTTTATTTAACAGTTATATTACTGTTCAATGAATTATTAGTCAAGTTTCGAAGCCACGAACTAAAATCGGGTAATTTATAACGGTCCACAATAGAGACCTGACAAAGACAGAACTATTTGACAAATAGTTGATTAATTGACAATCTATCGGAAGCACAAACTCCGCAGTTAACCTGGTCTTAGGTTTGTGGTGAGCGACAATTTACTTCTGGATGGGGGTTTATCATCCAGGGGGACTGTGATCAAAGCTCTTTCTTCGTCTCATTAAAGTCTGTCCCTAATACATGTAGATGTACTAGCTTTTGCCCGCGGCTTCGCACGCGTTAAATTCAGAGTAGTTTAATTGATGTTATCACACAAATGATAACGATATAAACCTTCTTCTTGAATCACTCTATATATTAAAAAAAAAAAACTGTCTAAGTCCGTTGCGTAGTTTTAAATATTTAAGAATACATAGAGACGTAGGGACAGAGAAAGCGACTATGTTTTATACTATGTTGAAATGTTCTCTGATGGTTTTTAAACCATTAAATACAGATTTTCTGCGACCACGGGAGTTAGGGGAACATTTAAAAAAATGTGTCTATGCATGCTATCAATGTACATAAAACATCAGATTCATTCTTTCATCATAATAAAACTTCTCCCACTTTTTTTACGGAGAAAGCAATGGAGCTATTGGTCCACCTGATGACAAATGATCACGCATAAATACGCAAAATTCAAACATTTGTTTATCCAATTAGACATATTCTAAGCATTTATAAAACGTCTTAACATAGTTTTACCATTTGCCAACGGTAACACGGTTTAATGATTTCTTTTGTTTATGTAATCTATGATTGCTAAGGGAGGCCCGGCAATGTCTTGTTTTGTAATGTTTAGCGGATCATGTGTGCTCTATGCGCGTTTAAAGAAACATAAGCATTCATAGAAATAAAACAGAAATGCACTGATTATAGCATATTGACATTATCTATTACAGAGGCGGAATATAATTTAGTTTGTATATTAGTATTAAAGTTATAGAACCAGGTTTAACCATGTAGAAATATGTCAGTGACTGTTTATTTTACACATTTTGACGTAAGTTTTAATACATTTAAGTAGTCATATTAATTAAGAGATAAGTGGAACATCAAGAAGCTGTGAAACCGGCTGTAATAATTCACAGAAAACTCAATGTCAAACACAGATGCCTTTAAATTAATTCAATAATTAGAAGCCAATTCTGCGAACCTTCGAAGATTCAGATTACATTTGTTTCGTAGAGGTGCTGCTATGTTAAATATCTTCAAATTTGTTTTGTTTGATTTATGCTTTTTAATGTCACTTTTGCAAATTGATAAAAAAACAAAGTCACCCACAGATATATTACGTAGCGTTTTAGTTTAAAAAGAATATACAATGGTTTGTTTTTATTTATTTTATTTTGATCTATTTTATTTATTTAAGCATTTCCAACCACGAATACAAATTACATTTTATGTAATTTATATTATTTTGGAAAATTACGCATTATATATAATACAGATAATAATAATAAATACAGATAAATAATTTGTCAATTTAATAAACAACAAATAGTAATTAGGCATTTTAGAATACAATCTTCCTTTTCATTCTTTTCGGTGTAGGGGATTTAAAACGTCATGAGAAGGGGGATGAGGGCGATAGCCTGGTAAGCAATTTTTTTTTAACCACGTCCATTACTGCAAGTGCGGGATATTTAAAAATTTATGAATCACCTTCTTTGAAAACGTGTCGGCGTTTACGTAACCAAAATATGACAAGTAATTCAATCTTAATTGGAATCCTAACTATTCAAAAAATAGCTTGTAATGTTGAAAACTTCCATCATTAATAACGATAACGATCGATGATTGAAAACCTAGATGCTTTAGACAATTAAGATTATTATAATAATCTTTGAATATAATCCATCAAAATGCAGATTGGAATACTTTGAGTTTTGTGATTCTAATAATTATAATTAAGTTTGATTGACATTGATTTGATTGACAAAGAAACTTTGAACGCTTTTCAATGTCATCTTTTTATGTGGTATTAATGGTAAACATTATTTAATAAAAAAAAGTATCACATTTTGTGGGGTAGAAAATTTTGTAATGTTACTTCTATAAAATGACGTGGGTATTTTTTGAAAAACCTGTTATTTATTTTGAAACCCAGCAATTCAAAAATCTAAACAAGTGACCGGATTTATTCTACATCGTCATTTCTTGTTTTTTTTTGGGTTTGATACTTCAGAAGGTTCGACTGGGTGAACCCATTCTGATGATTTTTTTATGTTTTTGAAAGCTGATGCCTCCCGTCTGGTCCTATTAAGATTTGATCTTATACTGAAAATAAATTATTTAACAAACCATAATTTTATTTATTTATATATTTCGATTAATATTGTTCTGACAATTTATTATTTAAGAAACTGTAAGTTTATTATTTATTCAATCATATGTTTCACACACACTCATACAAAACATCACAATGTAACGACAGATGACACATGCACAGCGTATGCGCCTTGACCGGCGCAAGCGCATCGTGCCAACTGGCCGAGGCCATACGGACATACATGAAATGCTTCTTGACTTACTTCGAATTAAAATAGAAAACATTTTTCTAAGAATTCATTGCGGGAATTTGTAAGTAAATGGTGCAATTAATTTAAGAAAAAAACTTTATTATGTTTCTAAAGTAATTCTGTAAAAACTGTTAAGAGTAATTAATTTATTTTTCGTTAACGAATAACGTGTACTGAAAAAAACTAGCTCCCACAGCATAGGAAATTCTAGTGTGTTGCAAGGGTTCATAATTTCTATGTTTCATGACGTTTATTAGAAAATTAATTACTATTTATTATTTACTAGCTGCGCCCCGCGGTTTCATCCGCGTATGTCCGTATCCTGTAAAAATATCGGGATAAAAAGTAGCCTATTCCTTTATCCTTTGAGTACGCGGGCGCTGCCGTGGGCGGAAAGCTAGTATGTTTATATCACGGCACGATAATTCCATGTTTTCAGTATAAAAATATCTATTTTATTCGAAAAAGCAATGCAAGGACTCAGACCTATGAGAATGTTGGCCAAACGCTACGCTGGACACAGTTTAGTGCAAATATAGTAAAAATATAGTTATACAAAGTTGAATTAAAATTCATACAAATATTATATTATGAGCTATATTTTTAAATAAGTATTTTACTATATGATACAAAGTAAAATTAACTAGCTAACACTTAGAACTTAATGCATTATTAAATCAAATGTAAATTTTAACCTATATTAAAGTGAAATGATGATTAATGAATCATATGAGAATAGATTCATTTGTTTTATTTTCGCCATTATCAACTTAATATTCTACCAATTCCATTAAAGCAATAGAACTGACAGACATATTGGATGGAGGTAAAATGACAGCTTGATGGAATGGTAATAAAGACATTATAATAGTCATATATTTATTCTTTGTTTTTCTTTTTTGTAACTGTATTTTGGCCCATTTTTATATTTGATTATATATTTGATTTAATACGATAAATTACGTTAGAAAGAGTAATATTTATAGAGTACTAGCTGCGCCCTGCGGTTTCACCCGCGTAAGTCCGTATCCCGTAAGAATATCGGGATAACAAGTTGCCTATATGTTATTCCAGTTGTCCAGCTGTTTACGTACCAAATTTTATTGTTCAGCAGTTTTTGCGTAAAAGAGCAACAAACACACACACATCCTTACAAACTTTCGCATTTATAATTAATTTTAGTAAGATCAAATAATGTTTCTTTAGCACATCCTGTCGTAAGAAATTTGATGAATTTTATCTTTAGTGAGTTGTCATTCGCGTTACATTTTTTAATACTTGAGACAAAAAATACAGAAAAAAACTTATAACAGTTTCATTTGGAAGTCTATAGACATGATGATGACGAATCAAAATTTATGATTGTCACATGATTTCGATATAATATTAGGTTTTAGATATTTCATATATGTCGGCGTGCAGCCGGTCGGTCGGTTGGTCGGTCGGTCGGTCGGTCGGTAACGGTCACCTTCATCCGTTATATATTTTACGTCTACAGAGCGACGTGTAGTAAAAACTATTGATACAATAATAACGATTAATTAGAAATGAATTTATTCTAAATTTAAAGTGGTATAACCAATAGCATAACAGAAAGATTATGTTTTGTTATTTTTTTTATATTTATGCATCTTGACTTATATTTTTTATATCTTACATCATTTACAAGCTTTTATTTAACTTGCATTGTAGTATTTATGTTTGTAAGAATGTTTGGATGAAATATTGAAAATCTATTTCGAAGTAGATGTCTCTGCATAATAATATAGTTGAGAAAGAGGGGAAGACAAGGGACAAAAAGGTTGATCAAACTTGCCATTAAAAAAATCTTTAAAACAATGTAAATACAACTGAAATCCGCCTCAGACACAAACTTGCCTATAAAGAAAATCAGTAAAATTCAATTTAACAAAAATCGAACCAATTAGAGTTCAGATACACTAGCATTAACCACTGTGCCAAAAAGGGAGTAATTGACAATTAACTATAATAAAATTAGCTTCATGCTATTCAAGTCGGCCATGGCACGTTGGCGCACTGCAATAATGTCATTGACTGCATTTAACCTGGCACATAGCAACTATCGCATTTTGTTTGTTTTTAACCGACCGTGACAGAAGGAGGGTTTTGTTTTTTGAACATGTGCGTATGTGGGTACATTTCTTCTTTCGATATGGCGAAAGACGCCTGTTTTGATTATGAATCTCATGATCGATTTTCTCTTTTTTTTTGTTTTATAAACAACCAGCTGTTCGCCCCGGCTTCGCCCGTGGTTATCTAGTATATGTCACTCAGTGAAGTTGTACCTATGCAATGGTGAAAGAATTTTTGAAAACGGTCCTGTGGTTTTCGTGTGAAAACGGTACAAACATACAAAAATACATTTCCTCTGTATAATATTATTGTAAATAAGGAAACACTTGACCACTGACTCGCCTGCTCATAGATGTAAGCTGGTAGATGTAGTCTAAGATGGAACGCGATTCCTTAGAAGGTACTTGTTCACTTTACACTTGAAGATGCCCAGATTTTAGACGTTGGGAAATACAGAATCCGGAAGCATGTATTCATTTCTCAAATACTATAATAAATAAAATAAAATAAATATGTCACCTTAATTATGTTGTGAGTAGTTATTGAAACTCCCAAGTGTGGTTTAGAATTGCTACTGTAGGACCGTAGGTCTATTCTACAGAAGGGTGAATAACGTGATATAAAAACGAGTTCTCACTAAAATGCCGAAAATGCAGATAAAATAAAAACATCTAAAATGTAGACTATACAACACAAAGCCACGGTTCCATTTTTAAACTTTAACTTGATACGGCGACGCGTTATTGAACGAAAAACTAGATGCATCTAGTCACTTTGCTGTTGTACGGCACGTAGCTAACACTTACGCCTTTGTGAAGCTCGTTTAACAATTTAAAGTGTAGCGTTAAATTTAAAAAATAAATGCCATCGTTCAGAAACGCTGCTTCAAATTACGCACATACGCACACTCGTTTTATCCGTGCAGAAACCCATTATCCATATAAATATTCAAGTTCATTACATCCGACTTCCTAACAACGAGTTCCACTGTATTTTTATGTGTTTGTTAAGCTGAGAACTTTCGAATGGCTGAATCGAATTTGAAGATATTTCAATTGTAAGCTGGTGCCTTCCGTGAGGCTCCATTTAAGTTCGTTCTAACTCTAACAATTTAAAGTCGGCTAATAAGTTTCTTAAAAATAATTATATAATAATAAAACCTATATTTTAAATCTCATATAATAACCTTCACAAAATATTATTTTACGCAGAACCAGAACAAGTAATAAACTACACATCAGTTCAAAAACATTGTAATCTCCATCGAAACTTCTAGAAAACCTCATAGTTCAGCAATCGGGACATCTGCAGCTGCAGTAAGGCTGTTTTATTATCAATAAAGCTGGAAAAAACCTTTTGTAGGCAGGATTCGCTCGTAAACTTTTGGAAGGCCACTTGAATGAGACAAAAGCAAAATACTAGAGTATTATAAAAGTTTTATTTATTATCTGCGTCATTTACTTTCAATTTTTGTATTTAGAATTCGATTTGTATTCTGATGTTCGGTTTGAAAAATGTTCGATTGTGATTTTGATATAACATTCGACCTTAACCTATGCATGTGTGTCGTATGTGTTATGTTTTTTTTTTTACTGTTTTTATTCTTTTCGGAATACGGACTAAAAAGTTTTTACTCTTTTTAGTACCTATATAAGTCGCAGTAAGGTCGTAAAAACCCGTATAATCTAACTCGCGAGATTGTTATCTATCAGCAAATTGTGATCCACAGCACACAGCTTACAATGTAAGAGCAAGTCTTATCTTATAAAAGCTTTGATGAAGATGAAACATTGTTTCAATTTTTATCAAAAATCTTATCTGCCATCATTTATTAAGACCAAATTCCACATGGGAGGCACAAGCTTTCGAATAAAAAAGAATAAGAATCACCCAGTAAAAAGCTACTACGCAAACCTCCTCTTTTCGAAGTCAGTTGAAAATGTAATTTATATCACAGATATAGAGCCCATAACTCAAACAATTTGTTACAACTAGATCACGCCCGTAAATAACACTACAATAACGTTATCCCAAACTTATTATCAAGACGAAATACAGTAAGTCAATACAAGGGGAAAAACAGGATGGATCTGGGAACCGAAATGCCAAGTGGGAAGATTGATGAGACGACTTGGTTACGTGCGGTGATAGCAATAGATTCTACACACTATTGTATTAAAAACTACGCTGTCGAAACTACTGTCGTATATCGTTTCATGCTAACAATGCACTGAGGATTTCAGTTTTATTTAATTTCCAGTGACAACATCCTGTTTGTGATATGTAATGATAAAGATAAGAGAAATATTACTGTTTTATATATAATCTCAATAGTTATTCATCAAAGCTTCTTAACATTTTATTACGACATTTAAAACCGGTCAAAAGAAGGATCGTGTAATAGAGCAAAACGTTAAATCAAAGAAACCGTGCTAATTTTTATGTTAGAGCGGACAACCGAGCTGTGCGTTCGCTTGATGGTAAGCCATCACCACCGCCCAACAACAAATGAACATACGCACCAGGTCTCGGCAATCTTGACCGTTTTTAAGGGATAAGGAAGTGGGAAGTGTCTTCACACTTCCCAAAAACAATAGTATATTCGCCTTCCATAATTAAGAACCATTATAGACATTTTCCAAAAAATATCTACAAGAATCCTCCTTATTCAAACTTTTCTTATCCTACTGCATACCTTGGTGCTAAGTTACATCTATTTAAAGTGCCTTTAATCTAAATCTGAAAGAAAGATTGAAAACACGCTTTATTGCCACACAACAACCTAGGGCCGGCTTCTCGATTTGCTATTACTGATGGCTTATTGAACATTTTTCTATAATATTTTCTAATTTTTAATTATTAGTTATTATACATGGTGTAGAAGCTAAAGAGAACAAATCTACAATTTGCTAAAGTCTATAAATCCTATCCTACTAATCCTACTAATATTATAAATGCAAAAGTTTGTAAGAATGTGTGTGTTTGTTGATCTTTCACGCAAGAATTACTAAACCGATTGCAATGAAATTTGGTACGTAGAAAGCTGGATAACTGGAATAACATATAGGCAACTTTTTATCCCAATATTCCTACGGGATACGGACTTACGCGGGTGAAACCGCGGGGCGCAGCTAGTACTATATAGTTCAATGTACAAATGGCCAAGTTCTCAAAAACAGTTCGTTAGTGTAATAGATTTTCTTCAAAACACGCAATATGTACCACGATTTTATTGGTAGCGTTTGACAAACGGAACGAATCGTATCTCCCGCACCCAGTAATGGTCTCTTTGAATCTTAACCCATGACATACTGCTAACTGACTTTACCTAGCCTCGTTTGTTAGCTATACCGACATTTCTGCTATATTTTGGACATATTTATATGTGCAGTGGAAAATAACTATGCAATATCTGTATTTATAGTTCTAAATCAAAAAATTGTTTACAGTAACTTTAAAACTTGAAACTTATTTACATATGTAGTATGTTCAGCAGGTGTTTTATTATGTATTTTATATTAATATAACACTTTTAATGAAACACACAAATAATTTGATCGTATCAATTCAATAATTAAACTAATTTAAGAGAAATACACAGCACGAAAATATACAAGCAAATAAATTTAAAATATAGCTCATCTTTACTAATATAGCTGAAGAGTTTGTTTGTTTGAACGCACTAATCTCAGGAACTAATGGTCCGATTTGAAAAATTCTTTCAGTATTAGATAGCCTATTTATTGAGGAATGATATTGGTATATATATGTACCACGGGGCGGACCGCTATTCTGATTATAAAAGATGATATGACAAGATATGTACAATAAAGTATTTGACAAATATACCTAATCTTGAAAAGGGAAATATTAAGCAAATAAAACAATGACCTTGAACTTGAAGCTTTTCATTCCAAAGAACACCTTTGCCTTCGTAAAGGTTTATCCCATCGCGAAACCTTTCCTATTCAAAGGTCAGTGTCAAAAGACATTTCATTTTGTCCCAAATTCTGAAACAATATTATTAAAAAGGCATACATATAGTATCGATATAATAAAGTTAACATTTATATTGTGACGGTCTACCAACTATGGCGATAGGCGAATTTAACAGTTATTATATACTAGCTGCGCCCCGCGGTTACACCCGCGTAAGTCCGTATCTCGTAGGAATATCGGGATAAAAAGTTGCCTATATGTTATTCCAGTTGTCCAGCTGACTATGTACCAAATTTCATTGCAACCGGTTCAGTATCCTTACAAACTTTCACATTTATAATATTAGTAAGTGAAGTCCCGTGTCCCCTAGTGGGGTATGGGGCAGATGATGTACATCTGTTTCACTGATCTATTTTCTTTACGGACAAGTAGGTGATCAGCCTTCTGTGTCCTGTCAGACTGAGACATTATTTTTGTGCGTCCCCACTTGAAATTGAATCCAGGACCCCTCGGTTCTACGCTCACGCGTTAACCACTGTACCAAGGAAGCGGTCATAGACGTCTTTTACGAAGAACTGAAATAATCATTCTGTCCACAAGATCTCCTAAACTACAATAACATCAAGGCTCGTATGATTCCGCACTCAGAATGTTTCCCATACAGGATGAGCAAATGTATTTATTGTATGTATTTACTACAACCCTAGAATACTATGCATCTCATCAATTCAAGCCATCCAACAAATACATCTATTCACTGTCCCTTACTCAAAGGCACGTACATCACGACTATCCCAACTGAGAAACCTACTTATAAATAAAACGATTTCATGCTCCATGTGTACTAACAAAATCTCCATTATAGTGCCTTGTCTCCGTAGCCCGTCCCAATAGCAAAGAAAGGTTAGTTTTAAAATTGTGCCCGCGCGTGGGGTCCATGAATAATTGAGGACCGAACCCTTTCAAGCAGTTTATTGATTTATATTTCAAATGCCGTATAGTTTTTAACCGAATTACGACAAGAAAGGGCTATTTTATCAGTTTGTACACGTATTTGCTACGTTGAACTGCAAAAAACGACGACAGTTTGATTAGAAATTTATATTTCTATATTGTACTAGCCGCGCCCCGCGGTTTCACCCACATAAGTCCGTATACCGTAGGAATATCGGGATAAAAAGATGCCTATATGTTATACCAGTTGTCCAACTGTCTACGTACCAAATTTTTTTGCAATCGGTTCAGTAGTTTTTGCGTGAAAGAGCAACAAACACACACACATCCTTACAAACTTTCGCATTTATAATATTAAGTAGGAAGTAGGATATTACAATCACACAAAGCTTTTTAGATTAAATTTTATACACGTTCTTGTTGAAGAAGTCTGCTATTTAAATATAACTACAAGCATTATTATTGAAACAAATATATATTTTAATTGTTTATGCTATTAAATAATAAAAAGATATTAAGCGAATAATGATGGCAAAGTACTGACTTGTGGTTCTTAAGTTACAACTGCGTTTTCATGGTTTCAACGTTTCTTAACTCGCGCTGAAAGAAACTGTTTCCATCAATCGAGTAAACTCTTACAAGTATGTTTATTGAAGGTTGGTAACGAACGTTATACATTTTTTATGACACTTGTTTTATTGAAATTTAAATGTCTATATAGATATCTTATATATTATATGAAGTCCAACGTAATAATTAAGTATTCTTTTTTAAGCGAGAAATCAACTTACCATCAAATCTCAAAAGACCGGAAGTTTTAAAATAGTTTCATGATTTATTTATTATACTAAAATCTACACCAGAGATAAGATTCTTAACTGAATATCTTCTTATACGCAGATACTGTTCAATCCGCTTGAAGGTCTGGATTTCAATATCTTAACAGGGTTTAGACAGTGTGGATAAACTTAGCTATGCTTAATGTAAATACCTGAAGTCTTATTACATACTAACTTTTGCCCACGGTTTCGTTAAATCCAGTGTAGTTTAATAAATTATGTGATTTTCTTTTTATAACAGAGCGGGCAACCGAGCAAGTGGGTCACGTGAGCCAACGCCACTGCCCATGAGCATTCACAAAGCTGTTATATCTTTTGTGGAGCTGTAGCCGGCTTTCGAAGGTCGTCATAAGCTCTCTGATCGTGATTAAACAGAATTGAAAATCAAAAACTTATAAATAATCATTTTAAATTGAATATTTTTTTATCATACCGTACTGTACCGGCACTGCTTTTACAATCAAAAATATGAACGAAATCATTTCTAAATATAGATCCTACTAATATTATAAATGCGAAAGTTTGTAATAATGTGTGTGTATGTTTGTTACTCTTTAACGCAAGATAGCTGGACAACTGGAATAACATATAGGCAACTTTTTATCCCGATATTCCTACGGGATGCGTACTTATGCGGGTGAAACCGCGGGGCGCAGCTAGTTACCGATATTTCAATAAAAGCGAGACGGAACGCCGGCTAAAACAGAGTGACATTAATTGACAGTAAATGGCGTAACCAAAACATTATTTTAGGTTGAAAAATGTAACAGTGACATAACAGTGATTTACAACGATTTTGTTTTATTATTTCCCTGTTATTTTTGATCGCGTCTCGAACCGCGATAAAATTGTTCTTGTAAATAACAGTAGAATAGCAGTTCGCCCAGGCTTCGCCCGTGGTACATGTATAGCCTATGACACACAGCGAAGTTCAGAATCAAGAATCGGTCTAGTAGTTTTTGAGTTTATCCATTACAAACAAACAATATTTTTGCCTATTTATAATATTAATGTAGATAGTGTAAATTTAAAAACAATATTCAAAGATAGTAAAAAGAATTTCACTGAATCGCTTCATTATTTAATTATTTTTACTTTCACTCAATACGTATAACCGTCGTATTTAATTAAGGATCGTTTTATCTAGCTTGTAGGTAATCGACATAGACATAGACATAGACAAACATTTATTCACATATAAGTACACACACAACAACTAACAAAAAATACAAAACACTGAACATTATACAGGAAATAAGAAAAGTACATAAACACAGACACGACAATTTAAAAAAAAAAATAACGTAAAAATTAAATTAAGTTGCTGTTGTGTGTTATGGCTGTGAAAAGGTCCAGGCTTAGCTTTATACGCCTGAGTCAGTTGACCCATGACGCTGTTTATTCTGCCAGAAATTGTTATTATTTATACATGCTATTTATTTTTTTCACACGCTTTTATTAGTTGCATGTTTGTATGTAACCGACTCCTTTAGGGTCGACTTTGACCCACTTTAAACTGTCAGACTTAATTCAAACTTTGTACACTTATCAAGGATCGGTGACAATACATCGGTGATAATTTCGTGAGTTTATATTATTATGTTTGATTTAATTTTGAATATAATAATTAATTAGATTGTTGCTATCATTAAAGTGTGTTTATATTTATTTTGAATTATGATTAAACTATGTTTACTTTTATTTTGAACTATCTATGAACTCTTACTTAGAGATATATTAGAATAAAATAAGTATACTTGTACTGGAATAAAATAAGCCAATGAAAATCCTAAATTTCCACCGAAAATATAAGGGATATAATTTTATTTGTTACGTCACTTTCACTTGTGTATAAATAAATTATATCGAATTGAAATTTTAATGTAGACATTTACGAGAGAGACTTTAATAAATCATTTAACACTGCTGTTTATTTCTGAGTTCAGTTGTTGTTAACGTAAAAAAATAAATAAAATAACACAAGGAACAGCTAATATTCAAAAACATATCCTATTCCCTTCGTAATAGAGTTTTATTCAATGCATTTAGTCAAATGTTTCATGTGAATAGTTTTTCAAATGGGTTTCAATGGTCTATCTCTATTGGATTAGTGAAATTAAATTACCGTGGAACAATATGGAACTCTGAAATCAAATATGTTTATTGTTTCAGAAAAGTTTATTGCATTCATATAAATTTGGCGTATGCGATTGTTTTATTGAGTTATATTTAGCTTTGTATAAGTTTATAGGGACGGTAGCATTTTTATAGATAGTATTTACCAATTCACTGAGAGCTCAGATACTGATTGCTAGTCATATTATTAAGATTCATACGATATTTATAAAGATGGTGTTTTTTAATCTAGGCGTACATAATTGTATCGCTAAAAACGTGACCATTACAAAATTTTACAACATTTATTGAGGCAGTGTAACTCCAAATGCGCTGCCCACTTTAAGGCAGGGGAAACGGAAAGGGAAAGGGGAAGGGTACGGGCCTCCGGCTCACTCACCGAACGAAACAATGTAGCATACTACTATTTCCCGCCGGTTACCGATAAGCTGGTTTTGTGGGGGTGCGGAACCCCCCCGGGGCGAGCTGATGAAATTCGCGCCAAAGCGTACTCGACTTCCACATTCGAAATACTTTCAAAATGTTTTACAATCGTTTCCGAACCGGTGGTAAGTGGTAACAATGTTGAGGCGATTCAGAAATGCTTCTAGAAGAATTGAATAAAGAAATGTTTGAGTTTAAATTTGTAACAATACATACTTGTATAAAGGTCCAATGGTCGACATGTGAAGGTGACATAATGACGACTAAAATCAGCTGCACAATGTTCCGATCTCTATTTAGAGCTCGGAAATTACCTTTGGACCGTAACAATGAATATTTCGCACGTAGCAGACTGATCATTGTTTCAAACGATCTGTAGGCTGGGCAATATTACCACTTTTCAAGTTTCTTACGTTTAAAAAGCCGTGTTCCTTAATACAATGTAAATTGAGGCTAATTTGGCGTAACAGTAGTAGGTTAAAACCTCTGTTTATGTTGCAAACAGTAATTATTAGTGTACGTAGATACAGCAACTGTTAAATCACAGCGCACACATCGGAAGCTTCCAGAAAGGGATATATATCCCGCTTCTGCAATATTTTTCATTCATGCTCCGCACCTACTGGATGTAGCATGATGTTATAATATAGCTCATAGGATATTTGTTCCTCAATAAATGGAATATTCAATATAAAAAAATCGAACAGTTCCTGAGTTTAGCGCGTTCAACCAAAGAGAAACACATGGAAAGGGTAGCTATTTGTTTTCCCACCGATTGTGATATTTTATTAAGAACGGTCCGTTACTTTAATATCCCTTGTAATCGTTAAGTAATTAAAATAAAATAAAAAAATAATGCTTTTTTTTCTTCTCTATAGAACCTGATTTTGGGATCTCCGGGTAGATATTAAATTATGTACATTTATTGACGATTCAAAACCGCTTAGAGTCAATTTGAGTTTGAAGAATCACTCAGGTTATAAATAATTTTTTTATACAACTAATATACCTTTTTGGAGTGGGGAAATTTTGCGTATATGCTCACGGCTCGGGGAAGGAGCCATGGGCTATGCCAGATTCTAACCCCACTGTTTTATTTCTAGCCTGTTACCCTTTTCACCCGCTCCATATTTCTGTTACATCAGCGAATCCACACATAGTCGCCGTGATAGCATTCATCCCAGTCAGCGGTAGCCTCTTTTCATACTTCCTTCATTAAAATAGTATGACATAGTGCATCTACTAAGATTATCAATTATTATAAAGTAAATTTTTTTAATCGTTTTTACACATCCCTATAACAGTCCCTTCAAGCCACATAAGTAAAGGTAGTAAGGGGCTAGGAGATCTCACAACTAGTTTAACTAGAGAAACTACATACCTAGAACTAGAAGACCTACAGTTTAGATAGGAATTTACTTAGAACGCTAAAAGTCACGAAAACCAGTTACCAAACAAATGATGATTATTTCCCTCATATAGATATGCATAATGCATGGATAAAATAGTCGA
This sequence comes from Zerene cesonia, assembly GCF_012273895.1. Lineage (NCBI taxonomy): Eukaryota > Metazoa > Arthropoda > Insecta > Lepidoptera > Pieridae > Zerene > Zerene cesonia. Next base: position 5,531,906 of record NC_052127.1, read on the forward strand.
ATATATTAAAGCAATGTCGGTGAGGTGACGCTGGCATTGTGCCGAATTCAACTTAGCATATCTTCGCATTAGCATAACGCTGGGAATTGAATCGCTTCAAGATATGGCTAATTTATTATTCGGAGAAAGGTTAAATTTTAATGAATATATATGGGTGCACGTTTATTAACGCCCAGATTTTGCTGTTTTACGTTTTGTTTTCGGAACTGGATTTTTACCTAAGTTTTTACAACATCCAACTATCTGTAAGGAAATTAATTAAAACGACTATGAGCTGTATATATTCTAACAATATTTTTTGTTTCCATTGTTAAACTTCGACACAGCAAAATTACGCGTTTTGTGAAATGAATAAATCGAGTTTAAGTCCATGATAATATCCTAATTTCTAATACTAAAACTTCACTTCGTTGCTGACGGAACCCCTCGTTTACTTTCGTTGCCAACGGTACTGGTATGGCAGTCACTACACCATTACACATGCACAAAATAGCAGCTTCATGCAACGACGCTTCCAGCATTCAAATGTTTGAATTGAATCGAATTCACGTGCATCCTACCGCCTATAATCTATACGATATGAAAATATCATAATATATCTAGAAACTAGCTGCACCCCGCGGTTTCACCCGCATAAGTCTGTATTTCGTAGGAATATCGGGATAAAAAGTTGCCTATGTGTTGTTCCAGTTGTCCAGCTATCTACGTACCAAATTTCAATGCAATCGATTCAGTACTTTTGCGTGAAAGAGTAACAAACACACACACACCCTTACAAACTTTCGCATTAATAATATTAGTAGGAATAGGATAGGATAGGAGTAGGATTAAACACTTTTAACGGAATTGAAACGCGATTTATTCCTTGTATTATATATCTCGATGAACCATCGAGTTGCATATTGTAAGGAAAACATTATATCACGCTATGTAAATATTGATAGCGCTAAAATTCGCTAAAAGTTCGTTCATACCCAAATATGTAATCGCAAAAAAGTATACGTATTAAGATTTAGAAATTAAAGACTTCCACAGTCTCCCCGTGACCACGCTCGCTGTAAAGTGCTCGAAACGTCGGGTTAATAATATAATGAATAAATCGCGTTTAAAATCCGTTAAAAAGTTGTTAATTTCTAAACATTTTGTAGCTTTTATTTATACATATTATATGCTCAACAGCTTTTTCCAGTTGATCTGAGGCTACCCAAGGCCAAGTCCTTTTTTATAATAATATAAAATCCACTTTTTCTAAATCTATAATACTCTCGTAAAATCAAACATGAAAATACTATGTATTAAGATAATATTGTCGATATTGTGAATTATCAAATTCTGTTTCGAAAATTCTAGAAAAAATGTCAAAATGAGTACTTAGTTTTGATAAACTTCTTATACATTTTACGGATTTAACTTATTATAAAACCAGTATCTATATTATTAAAAATATTAAAAACTTCTGGATAATAATGTTTATATAATGAGATACAAGATAAACAAATCTGACCTATTTGCAAATAGCGTACAATAATTCTACAGTTCTTTGAGCTTGTAGCAACGTTGGCAAGTCTTGGATGGTATAAATTTTTGCAAGATGCTAATTTTTATATGTGAAAAATACTAAAAGAAATGAAGTCGATGTGGGGAAAAGCTTTATAAATATACGTTATACAATTTCATAGAAAATTTCGCTCAATAATGTATCACAAATATATATTATAAAATATTTCATCAGTACTTCGATACGTCTACTTTCTTTATGTTATTCACGTTATTCTGATATTATAATAAATATTTTGCTTTCTTCTATACAAAACAGTGAATTATTAGATATATTCAAATTATTTTTTGAGTTATGCGTGGTTATAATGTCTTTCTCGTCTTATTGTGTACACTGTCTTCCTGAATTTTTAATTTTTATTACTTCCGCTTGACTTGGGTTGCTTGGAAGAAATTGCTATTGAGCAATGAAGCTGCCCTATGGACGACATTTCTTATTATTTGTTATTGTTTGTTGTGTCATTTCATTATATAAAACTAATTGTGCTCCGCTGTTTCACCCGTGGATAAACCCACAACAAAAGGAAGTACTCATATGTTTTTCTGGTACATAGACTACTACCTCTGTTTGTGTGATATCCGCGCGGGGGGCTGGTGACCTGTACCTCAGACTTCTATGTAGTCTACTTCAGGCACCAGTCTCTCACAACGTTATCCGTTCTCTTATCTATATTTCTAAGTTTTTGTTATGTACTAATGTTGTGAGATCTAAATAAAGATGATTTTTATTATTTTTTTTATTATCTTTGACAAATATCACCAAGATCCAATGTTTTTCGCGGGAAATAGTAACAAACATACGTACACATACATCTTCACAAACTTTCGCATTTCAAATATTAGTAGGACTAGTAGTATTATATATATTATGTTATAACATCATAACAAAAAAAGTAACAGTTTTAATAAAAATACAAAGCAAATTTTATAATATCCTTTACTCACCACATCAAGATCATAATAAATGTTAACTGACGTTTCTAAAAAGGTTAAACTTTCTAAATCAAGCGAATTATCTAAATTTGTCATTATTTCTAAATAAAAATCTCCCTCAGACAAGGGTCGTTACACTCAGTCTTGTATAAAGAGTCAACTTGTTTACCTTCGAGATTAAAGATGTTATCTAAACTTTGTTTAAACTGACATCGAATGCTAATTAAATTAAACCGAGTTTATATACCATTGCAGTTTTGACGCGGTCTCCATTAAGTTACTGTGTTTGGATGGTTTGACAACAAAGCGACAAACGTAGAAATTAATTGTATTATGGTTAGGACATTGTATTGTTAGAATATTTATTTATTTATTCTTTATAGTACATATTACCGAAAAATTAATTGACATTGTAAAAAAATACTACTTATAGGTAGAATACTACCTTCTGCCCGTGGCTTCGCACGCGTTAAAATCTTCCTCTTGAATTTCTCTATATATCCCATCAAAATCTGTTGCTTAGTTTTAAGCACACATAGTGACATAGGGACAGATAAAGTGACTTTTTTACTATGTAGTGATGATTGTAGTGTTTTGCTATTACAAATAACTGGCTAATTCGGTAAATTGGTATAAATAGCTGTCAAGAGCGAGTCGGACTAAATAAAAAAGAAATCATCAAAAGCGATCCATCCCTAATTTGGACCCGGTTGATGGTATCACTATTATAAAATCCTATCCTACGAATATTATAAATGCGACAGTTTGTAAGGACGTGTGTGTGTTTGTTACTCTTTCACGCAAAAACTACTGAACCGATTGCAATGAAATTTGGTACGTAGACAGCTGGATAACTGGAATAGCATATAGGCAACTTTTTATCCTGATATTCCTACAGGACATGGAATTACGCGGGTGAAACCGCGGGGCGCAACTAGTAGCATAAACTATCCAAACGTCATATTAAAACGTGCTTAATTTATAGCTATTATGTTGAAATTATCAATTTATTTGCAGTTAGTTGCAATATTCATCGCATATTGTTCATTTAATTACATTTATTTGATGCCATTATATGATTTCAGTCAATATTTATGTGTAAATTGGACAATATCGTCTGTTATTGCGAGGAAAAGTTGAATTTAATGTAAAATTGTATTCTCCTACACGTTAACTCTGTAGAAGGAAGTTCGCAACAACTCATTAATCACGACATATAAATCGAATCTGAAAGAACAAATCGCGTTTGAAGACAATTGAAACTTGAATTATAATATCTACCATAATAGTACAATCATTAACCAACTTCAAAGGGAGGAGGTTATAAATTCGACTGTATTTATTGTTTCTTATCTCACTTTAAACTGGATGAACCGATTTTTATGGTTGTATTTTTATTTGAAAGCCGTTGTCTGCCTTGTGGTCCCGTCTAGTTTCAGGCTAGTTCTGATGGTTTGATAGAGGTTCTGGTTTTGATTAAAGTGAATATTCTAGAACTATTTTCTTAACAATTGATTTTCGTCGAGGAGAGTGAAAAGGTGTTTGTGAGTTTCATTTTCAAATATGCCCAAATATTCCCGAATATGCCCGAATATGCCCGAATATGCCCAAATATGGTCAAATATGCCCAATGACATTTTGTTCAATTAAAAGCGTCGAAGCGAAAGGCTTTTGTTTCATCGCTGATTACATGAAAACGCCACAATTCCGTTGTAGTTTCGTTAAAAATATTGAAGTGAAGAGTGAAGTTCATACTTTTATAATACATTAGCTTTTGCCCGCGGCTTCGCACGTGTTAATTCAGAGTAGTTTAATAGATGTTATTATACATATAAACATTCCTCTTGGATCACACTATTTATTAAAAAGAACCACATCAAAATCTGTTGTGCAGTTTTAAACATTTAAGCAAACAGAAACAGCGACTGTCTTTTATACTATGTAGTGATTCCCGGAAAATTTTGGAGGAAGTAGGTATCATAATTCTCGTATTATATTCATTAGCGCCGACTTCGCCCAGGTTGACCTGTGTAAAAAAATGTATCCTATGACTCTTACAGATATCTTAGCTTTCTATTGGTGAAAGAATCTTTAATATCGGCTCAGTAGATCGAAAGATCCTTCCTACAACGTAACAAACTCACAAATTGCAAACATCACAACATAACAAACATACATATTCAAAATGTCTTCCAATATAATACCAACATCAAGAAGTGACACCGCCTGTCAATTTATTTAACGGAAAATTAGTTCAGAAACCGCATTAAAAGTTCGCAGCGGGCGGGCTCCGTTTAATTTACAACTTTCTGAACGATTAAAAAGGTTAACAATGTCATACATGATTTTATGGGGTGTAGAATGATAGGGGTTTTATTAAAATTATAATTTACGATGGATAAGTCAATAGTTGTTGAGTAATATTTGATTATAATTCAAATCAAATTCAAAAACTGATAGACAGAATTAACACTATGCAGATAAAAGAAAATATTCAATAAAGATGCATATGCGGTAGATTTAATATTACTAACTTATAATAACAATTTTAATATTTACTAATATATATACATATATATATACATATTATGGACTATGTCTGTGACCTTACTAAGACTAACTAGTATAAATACTATACCTTATTTTTTAAGCTGTGTCATCCCTGGCGAGACTTGAAAAAGCTAGTATAATAATGTATAAATATAAATTAAAATAGTTTTTCGACATAACTATGACAGTATGCAAGAGAGAGAATATAATCCATCAATAATAAGGAAATAATAAAAAACTAATTAAATGAAAATTATCCTACTATTACGTTAAAAAATACACAAAATGTAAAAGTAGCCCACAGATGAAGACTTTCTTATAATTTGTTTCACATAAACTTTAGTACAAAATTGAGAAATGACTTACGTTAAGAACATTTTTAAACGCAAACTTGTTACAACTTGTACTTGAATGTTATTCGGTGTGGAAGCGCCAACTTCTTAAATTGTTCGACCGGTGTCTATTGGATTTTAAAAGTACTTATTTCATGTATCGATACATTATTATATTATCACAATAAATTATATAATGTCGTGTTTATGTAGAATGATTTTAAATCCTGATTTAAATATAAATAAACTAGCTGCTCCCGGCGTTTTCAAACATGTAAGTCCGAATCCCGTAGGTATATCGGGATAAAAATTTGCCTATATGTTATTCCAGTTGTCCAGCTGTCTACGCACCAAATTTCTTTGCAATCGGTTCAGTAGTTTTTGCGTGAAAGAGCAACAAACGCACACATATCTTTACAAACTTTCGCATTTATAATATTAGTAGGATTATAAAAGACAATTACAGAGCGATTTTAAACTAATTCTGTACTATACAATATAGGAAACATTTTCTGCAGACTTCAGAGAATCTATAAGCACTAGGCACTTACAGGTTTGAGACAGTTGTACAGGTTTGTTTGACATAGAATTTTTTATTCATGTCTAGATGTACCCCCACCTCCGTATCTCACATCCTACTTAATATTATAAATACGAAAGTTTGTAAGGGTGAGTGTGTGTTTGTTACACTTTAACGCAAAAACTACTGAACCGATTGCAATCAAAATTTGGTACTTAACAACTAGACTAGGTACAGCTGAACAACTAGAATAACCTATAGGCAACTTTTTATTCCGATATTCCTACGGGATACGGACTGACGCGGGTGAAACCGCAGCTAGTCTTCTGTATAATAATTGTTTTGTCGTCTCATGTTATTTTCGCATAATGTATAACTTATCTACAAAAAACAACAAAACATCATTTTCCTAGCGCAATATAAGTATTATATAAGAATTCGCAAAAGAAAATAAAACCCAAAATCTTTCTTATTGTTTGTATAAGCGGATTTAAGTGGGTATGAATTGCAAATTTAATTTGAAAAATCACTCGCCATTTGCCGCCATATTTGCGGAGCCATCCTGTGTTGCCATCATGTTGATTTATTTGTGACGTTCCGTGGATCTAAGCGCGTAATACTGAGGTCTTTATGTAAAAGGTAAATAAATGAAACGTTCAAGAAATGTGTGCGTGTGTTTTGGGGATTTTTCGAAGCGTTGTTTGATCGGACAATTAACGTGAACGTCTTAATGTTAGTAATAACTAGATAGAAAAAACACTTAATAGAATGTTTTTGGGAATGATAATATATTAATACATTTTTAATTCTTATTTATAAGATGTAATAACACGTAAAATATATAAGTGAATACGTTTGTTTTGTTCTATTTAATAACTGCATTATTAATCATTTTTACATTAGAATAAGATATAACAAATATTGACTAAAGGTCTTTCACATAACCAAATAACATGTCATTTGCATTTCAAATGACAGTCAGTTATAAGATAGGAAATATTAACATAAAATTAATACTGTTGCGGCTTTCGCCTTAGCTTTTCGTCCGCGGCTTCGCACGTGTAGTTGAAGGAAATACTCAAGGGAATGAGATGTCTTGCCCAGAAAGAAAATAGCCCACGTCCCTCTGTAGCCTCCTAACATAAAAATCATACTATGAAATTGTTCCGTTGTGACGTGAGTTTCAACTTTTTGACGCATTTAGTTGTGTTTGATAGGCAATTGTTAACATTTGGTACCATTTTAGAATTTAAACCTCTTGAATAAAAAATATTATATTATATAAGAAATATGTGAAATATAGGAAAATAAAAATAAAATAATTACTTGTTATTGAAGTGTTAGTTATTTATTTTGAAGCGAAAATTTGGACTACTTTCAATAACATATATAACATTACACCTCGATTTCGCGGGCGTAACTCGTTAAAATAAAAGTATCTTTAAAATATATCAATTAACGTTTTACTTAAAATATTGCGTATGTATGGTTTCGGGCGGATCATACTAATTGCCTTTCAAATATATTATATGGAATGTCTCATATTTATGGCATGTAAGAAATGAAATCATTTCTGTATGAATAAAAAGAAATATAGAACAAATTCGATCACGGAGGTGAATTCGTAAGTTAAGGACGCATTCTCAAAACGGATAGGTATAGATGGGTAGGGTGTGGTGGGGAAGTATAGGTGCTATCCTACCTAGGGTATATTTTAAGAAACATAAGTATATACTAGTACTAGAAAATAATTCTGAATGAACCCCATATCATCATTTTTGAATAACGAGTGGTAACCGTTTCTATCACATCAAATATCACCACTTCAAACGTAATTTTAACCGAAATTAGAAGATAAAGGATCTATTTATGCTAATTTTTGTTTCGATTGATATAGCTTCATTTCATCACAAATTGTAATGAAATATAGTTTATTTTTGACGTTATTAAGATCCTAAGCGATATTCGTTTGTTCTATGAAGGAAAAATTCGATTGTCAATTTTCTGCTTCTGCAATATATTATATCAATCATAATATATGTAAATATAATATATATAATCATAACACAAGACGTCTACTGACAGTTTGGTCTACACATACTTAGATTTTAAATTAAATCAAGTTAAAGTTTAGGTATATATAATATTGTATCATTCAGTCTGTCTATGTATTTGTGTGTTACGTCATAACATTGGAATTTGAAAATAAATTTTGAAAGATCTTCAAGATGTGAAAAATTCTTTGTAACCCAAATGTTTAAAACTATAATAGACGAATTGTTAAAGATAAAATAAGTAAAGTTAATATGCACTTACGTATTCTGGTCAAGAATTTAGATGTACCTGCAAGAAAAACACTAGAATAAGTATATTTGTCTGTAGTAATAAAGAATTCAGTTTTTTTTTTTATTTGTTTTGGGCTTTTTAATAGAGATAAACAGGAAAATGTAAAAGCCGAGATACTCATTTAAAAGGAGAACCTTTAGAAGGTACGATATTACTACGATACGACATAAATAAATTGATGAAATTTTAATGTTTTTTAGGATTAAATTTTTGTCAATAAGACACTCATAATTAATATTATATTATATTTTTTTACTTCATAATTTATAAATGACAGATACTTCAATGATTATTTGATGAAGTCAGCTAAAGCAAATATTATAGAATATTGTCCATTTACTTATTTTGTTAGTTGAAAATAGAAAATAATCAATTTCATGTTGGCTTAATTCAACTACTATGAATAATATGAAGCCTCTTGTCCGCTTGGCTGTGGAGTTTGGGGCCAATAATGCTTCTTATATTTGTTTCACTAATAGGCTTTAGCCTTCTGTCCGCGGCTTCGCCCACATAACCGTAGGAAATTCCACTGGAAATAAGATGTTACACTACTTTAAAAAGTAGCCTATATCACTCTCTAGCCTTCTATCTCCAGACATATAAATCATGTGATTAAATATCATACGGAAGAGGTGTTATAAGGTGATAAGCTATAAGTATAGGAGTCTTATCCCAAAATGTGTGTTTTAGATTTATATTAGACTGTAAAAGTTTAGTTTTTAAGATTCTAATTCGAACGTAAAATAAAACTTATTTTATAAATATTACTTATTTTATATCGTTTTTTAGCAATGGATCAAATGGTACAAAGAAAATTATATATTAGAAACAACATCGCGACATATAAAAACAACAAACGCAGAGGGTAATTATGTAAAAGGGGCTTATCTCGCGAAGAATTTTAAATGTCGTGGATGTGTACAAAACGTCTGTTTAATTGTATTTATCTTTAATAAGGCTCGGGAAATAAATGCGCTAAAATAAACTTCTTGTAAATTCTAGGGAAATGGGAATTTAATTGTAATCTATGTGGCAACACTGCTATATCATTTTATGTTGAGTAAATTAAATTGTAATACGTGCTATATTTCAGAAATATATTATTATATTGTTGATAGGTTTAAGACTGTGGTGCCATACTAAAAATTTGTTTACCAAAAAGGTAAAGGCCTTTTTGTTTTTGTGTCGAAATTTTATTTAATTCACTTACTTCAACAAAATATATCTGAATTTGATTTAATTCCAAAGTATTACTGTTACGGTGTCCTATTAAACTAAGAAATATTGAATTTTTTCAACGTTTCTGAATGAATAAAAAAAGCGTCTTAAACCTTAAGACATCGATTTTGAAACTTACAATACTGGCGAAAGGCAAACACTAGAAAACAATGTACAGACTTTAATTAAAGACCAAGTAATTAAAGTCCTAACTTAGATAAATTTTTTACTAGCGCTTTTGGAAGTTAACAGAAAGTTTCTTATAATCGTGTTTCTACCAGTATCCAGATAAACATAATAAATCCTAGATCCCTTAGATAAATCAGGATAAATATTACAACGTTTCCAATAGATCTTTCACCCTCCGTATCATTACACAAGTTCAGTTGGCGGACCTCTCTAATTTGTAATAATTTAAGGCGTTTTCATACAAACTTTGTCATACATATGAAAGCTAAACATTAAAAAGGTTACCTTTTATAAATCTTTCGTGTCTACCTCCTCTATTATGGAAACTAGACAACTAATAAAGATATGATGTAATGTAAGTATGATGGATGATGTGTAATCACTGTAATAAATTTCACAAACCAAACACAATTATATTGAATTAAAAATTAATTACAAAAAAGTATTTGCGACACAGCTTAAAAACATGGACAATATTCAGCATCTAATTTAATGATTTAATGTCATAGGATAAAAAAATAGCAAAATCATCAAATATAAGCACACCAAATAAATCACACAAACAGTAGTGTTCAATCCACTATGCACACACAAATCACCAATAACACTCATGCGTATATCTTATAATTTCCCACAGTCACGTTACAATCCAACCAAATGACAAAGCCAAACAATCGATACCATAACCATCTCACCATAATGATGCAGCAAGAACTAAAACCAATAAGGAATAAGGCGTGTGTGAAAGCGCTTTAACTCCGGCCAGCGAAGCGAAAACGTGATAACAACTCGTCTGTTCGTTCCAACTCTTTGTTTTGAAGGTTTGTTCGTGTAATTCATTTAAATTGAAACCGGATTAGACGTTATCTTGGAGTTAGCAAATATTTCTCCGATCTGTGAGCTATTTTTTTTTATGGTTGTATTTTTAATTTTTAAACAGTTTTTTATCAAACTCTTTTCTTTTTAATAAGCTATAGATTAAAATTAGAATTAATATAGCTGAATGAATGATAAACGAATGGATAATTATTAAGATGAAATTTACGCAATAATTAAAACGAAAAGTCAATAAATTTGTTTTATTGCATTATGAAAATACCCACACCACAAATTATTTTAGATAGTGCAAATATTATAAAATTTCCACAGTTTTATTAATTAAATACTTTTTTACATCAACTTCCAAATATTGTATTTCTAATATACGTAAAGATAAGTGACTACGCAAGTGCGCTCTTAGCATATTATCGAAATCGCTACGCCAAGCGTACTACGTAGCGTCTACGTCGTAACCAATTTGTAGCACATATATTGCCGACCTTGTAAAAATCAGTACCTTATGCACCATTGTTTGGGGTTTTCACCGTCATGGGGTCCCCTACGTCTCTCACAACTTCCTCGTACTGTAAAGCTTTGAAACGATAGACACCTCTTGCGGTATTCCCAAACAATTACGATGCGCCTTCAAGGAAAGAGAAACTTCTTTTAACCCGTCTCAATGCATAGTGAGTTTTTTACTTTAGTAAACACATTTGAAGCAGCTATCTTCAAAAATTAAATATTCTGTTAGCATACAACCGAAAAGCTTAAACGCGTATATAAAATGTATCTTTAAAAATTGTATATTCGATCATTCAATGTAACAGTACAATACATCCGTAATAAAAGAGTCGAACGCGCGTCGAATTTTTCGAATATTGATTGTGATAATAGGAGTGGAACAGTGGGCGGTTGGATTCGCACTGAAATTATTATATTCCTACGTATTTTTTGTCTGGCTCGGTGAAATATCATTATTTTTTAACAAAAAACTAAACCGACTTCAAATTGACAGAACAGCTTCTAAATCAAGAAAAGAAATAAAATCAGTTCACCTAATTAAAAGTGATAAGGTAACAAACACAAACAAAATACAGTCGATTATAGTTGTCGAGTTAGTATGTGGTAGTCGAGCACGTTTCAGCACAGATTGGGCCAGATCGCACCGGGGAAGTACCACACCTACACAGAAGACCGGCGTGAAATAGCATACTGCTGTGTTTTTGTTCGGTGAGTAGTGGATCCTTAGGCCCATATCCTTTTCGTTCCCTTCCCAGCCCTTTCCTTTATTCCTCTCGTCGATCCTTTCTTCATCCCTTTCCAGTTTGAATTCGGCAATCCATTTGTTGAGGCGTAAGTACAGCAATGGACTTCACGCCTCTGCAAATGTTCGTGGGTGGTGGTAACGTTTACTATCAGGTGACCCACCAGCTCCATTGCTGACGGTGACATAAAAAAACAATATATCCTACAAAAATCCCTTATAATATGAGCACTTAGCAACAAATAATCCTAAATCTATACTCACATTATAAAGCTGTAGAGTTTGTTTGTTTGAACGCGCTAATCTCATCGTCTACGTGACGAATTTCAAAAATTCTTTCACCATTGCAGACGTACGTAATACCTGAGTGATATACTATACACGATGTCGAACGAAGCCAGGACGGCACGCCAGCTAAAAATAAATGCGAAACGAAAGGTATTACTTTCCGCGAAGGTACTTTATGGGCGACCGTTTCGAAATAAATACAAAATAAAACCATTTCCATGAAAATGGAAAAATGTTTTAGTGTTTATGTAACTTTATTAAAAAATAAAGTTGCAGCTTCGGCACAGGTGTTCTTTTTAGTACATTAAAATAAATTGTAAGGTATATAGATGCGAAATTTTGAATTAACGTGGGAGTCGAGCAAGCTTTAGCACGTATTGGGCAAGCCCACACGAAATAGCAGCATTTAAATAAAACGTAGTCTTTCGTACAATGAGTAGAAGGACGAAGTCCCGTATCCTTTTCCACACCCTTCCGAATCCATTCTTTCCTAACCCTTATCCCTTAAAGCAGGCAACCTTTTTGCAGCTCATCTGTGTGGTCATCCATCAGGCGAACCACCAATTCGGTTCGCTATGACATAAAAAGAATACAACAACAAAAAATTCCAAATTTAAAATTTAGAACACACGCTCTCAACCGCCAATATAATCGTCACAGACCAAACATTGTCATGATTGGAGTATCAAGTGTTGGATCGAAGGCGGCCATTACAGAGGACCCGGCCGGATATCCGGACCTCTATAAAGATACCGGGGGCCTGTCTAAAGCTGTTACGTTCTTTACGATTTTTCGGTTTGTTCAGGTCTTTGTGTTCGAGGAGCGTACTTGTGTTATGTGTGCTTCTATTGTGATTTAAATTGACGAATTAAGCTTTCTATTATTTGCTTGATTGAGAATGTATTGAATTTTATGTGCCAACTGTTGGCTGATAAATTCGCATTTGCTAAATTTTCACACACACACAGATAAAACATAATATAAACACATATAAACACATAACGACATGTATGACAACGTAGGCACGCACACAAACGTGTAATTGTTTGCCTATTTATATTATTTTGGAGTGTATAATATTAAAACTTTAACAAATGATCTGACGTTTCAAAAGTAAAACGTATATTTTTTATCCTCATAATCATTTAGATATGTTTATTACTTATAAAATATCTTACTAGATAGGTTTCATTATCGATCCAGTACTTTTTGAGATTGCTCGTGTTACACAAACGCTCAATATATCAAATATGGTTTTTTTACTGCCTGTTTAGATTAATACATTCAATATAATACAATCACTTAACCATTTCAACTCAGGTATTTTGTTTATTTATGAGCAAACGGGAAAGATTTTTGGCCAGCGTGGTGAATTATGGCCTGAACCCTCATAGGAGGCCTGTGTCCCAGCAGTGGGAACATATATGGGCTGATGATGATGATGGGAAAGATTTTATTTGTATAACAAAGCAATGTTTTGATACTAAGCGTAATAGGGAATTGTACTAACTATTTTAATAAATTTATTCAAAAATAGCTTTTATCCTGAAACGCATGTATGTCAGACCAATCTACGTAATTAAATCTGTCCACAGTACAGTAGTAGTAGTGCTTTTCATGTAATAAACCAGACGTGCATCTTCATCCAAACCTAAATCTCACCCATACCGGCGCAGTTATATCAACGCTATAGAAAGAAACACTAGCATACACCTTTTTCAAATTAATAATCTAAACCGTCGTGATTACACATCACAAATATAATATTTTGATTTATTTATATATTAATCATGTCATAAGGTACATCTATCTAGCAGTGGTGGTTCAGTAGTTTAGACCTCGGAATTACAAGCGAAGAGTCGGGGTTCGAGACCGAACGAGCGTGTAAAATATTGTTTGTTAAAATTGAAACGGTGAAGGAAAACATCGCGACGTTACCGGCATGTCGAAACCCAAAAGTTTGACGGCGTGTGACATCTGCCAACCCGAACTTAGCCAGCGTGGTGGATATGGCCTGAACGCTCGTATGAGGCCTGTGTCCCAGCAGTGGGAACATAATGGGCTGTTGATAATGATGTAAAGTACATCGCTACAAACCCCTCAAAGTTTGATAATGAAAAAAAACTTTTAAGTAACAACAAGTACAACCACGGATCTATATCTATACTAATTATTATAAAGCTGAAGAGTTTGTTAGTTTGTTTGAATATAATCTTAGGAACTACGATTATGTGATACGATTTGAAAACTCTTTCAGTGTTAGATATCCTATTTATTGAGAAAGGCAATAGGCTATATATTTACCACGGTCTATGTATACATATGTACAATGTAAAAACATATAAATAAAATTAACCCACGAAACGACCCATAATGTTCAGCAAATTAATTATGCAATGATCAACTGGTATTACGCTGTAATTGCATTAAAATGCACCCGAAGGAGATTGTTTTTAACCAATCAGTGATCTCAATTTTAGTTGGTAGGTCGGAAGCTTTAAAATTAATTATTTTCTCGAATCGTGCATGCTGTGATATTTTAGCATCATCAACCTATAATGTTAGCTACATCAAAGTTCATCAAAGTCGGAGTAGTTTAATTAATGTTAATATACACGTAAACCTTCCTCTTGAATCACTCTATCTATTAAAATCCCATCAAAACCTGTTGCGTAATTCCAAAGATCTAAGCATACAGACGTGCAGATAGCGAGTTTGTTTTATATTGTGTAGTGAAGTTGAATTTATATTTACATTATTTTATACGTTCATACATCACATAACCATTTCTGTTTTAAATTTCATAAACCGAGCTTTTTATTTTTGTCTAAAAAGCTCATTGGACCCAGTTTTCAATTGATGTATATAGGATTTATCTATGAAATAATTAGCACATTATCATTCGTCTTAAATAAAAAAACGTCTGCTGTCAACATCTGTGCCTATGTCCTTATGCATGCTTAAATATTTTAAACTACACAACAGATTTTGATGGGATTTTTTTAATACATAGAGTGATTTAAGAGGAAAGTTTATATTTATTAGGAAAGATCATACATCTGTTACATGTACATCTATTTATCATCATCAGCCCATACACGTTCCCACTGCTGGGACACAGGCCTCCTATGAGGGTTGTACATGTACATCTATTAAACTACTCCCAATTTATCGCATGCGAATCCGCGGCCAAAAGCAAGTAGGTTATTCAGGTATTTATATATTTAAACAAATCGATATGTAACGTAAGAGTGATCTTACACAATACAGACGAAAATGCACTTAAAATTAAAACAGTTAATTATCAATTTATTAAAACAGTTATTATAATTTCCCTCTTTCCAATTCACCGCTGTGTTTTTACACGCTTTTTATTAGCTTCACCTGTATGTTTGTTTGTTTGTTTGTTTGTATGTTTGTTTGTTTGTTTGTAACTGACTTCTTTGGGCGCGATTTTGACCCACTTTAAACGGCCAGATTTCGTTCAAACTTTGTAGATTTATTGAGGACCGATGACAATACACTAATTTGATAAAATTATTCCAGTTTTCAATTTGCAAAATATGATTTTTGTTAAAGCGTGTTTTATAGTTTTTTTAAACTATTATATTTTTTTAAATTACTTTTATAATCCTTTTCCCTGGGCTATTTAATTCAACTCACGCTCAGCTTAAAAATTTAATTTGCATTTTATTATTCAATTATATAAATGTAGGTATATTAAATGCTTAAAACCTCTTTTATGCGGTGATTGGAGTCCGGAGGTTTTTCTCTGGAGGGTGTGGGTTTGAAAGGTTGGTTCTGTTAGGAGAATGATGCGTTTTTAAAGTTGTGTTTTTCTTGTATCTTAATAATAGTTGTTGTTTGAAGAAAGCGAAACTTATATAATTGAACTATTATTTAAGGCTCTGTTTCCACATTATTGTCGACTGGGTGAACTAATTTTGATGATTTTTCTTTCATTTCAAAGCCTAGTGCTTCCTTTGAAGGCGTTGTCTTAACTTTGAATGACACGTGCCATTTCAATTCAGCTTACCTACTGATATTGTCATGTCTCTTTCTAAGAATTTAATTGCAATCGGTTCAGTAGTTATTGCGTGAAAGAGCAACAAACACACACACATCCTTACAAATTTTAATATAAGGATTTATAATATTAGTAGGAAGTGTCAAGTGTGATAGTGAGATAAACACATAGGAACTCGCCAGCTGTAGTGACGCGATCGCGAAATAATATTTAATCAGAGCACCCGTAATCCAATTTCGCCTTTTTGCGGAATTTAATTTCCCTCAAGAGTTCCCTTTGTTTTGGGGTAAATGTTGCTTCAATCAAATGGAACAAGACCTGTCTGCTTTGGAGATGTTTAAAAATAATTCCCACAGTAGGGTAAGGTGGCTACACGGGCTTTTAGATCCAATAACGGAATCCTTATTATGTTGTCGTGTTTACACGTGTTTTGGTGCTTGACTCCTTGGGAAGTACCCGTGCCTCTATATCTGCTAGATCCAGATATTTAACCGACTGTGCAAGAAGACGTTTTATATGTTCATGTGTGACTATATCATGTTGTTTTTCAAATATTCATAAAATGGCAAGTTTTAAAACAATTTCGAAAATATGAAGCGAACAACTCATTTACAGCAACCCTGATTTTTTTTCTTTTTATTGTTATTTTTAAGGATCACAAAAGGTCGTTACATGTATACTTAAGCTATAGATCGATTGTATATAAGTTTATTTATGACATCAAATAAACAACACGTTCGCAACAATATCAAAAACAACAAATGTTCATAGGCGGTGGTAATTGCTTACCATCATGCGAACCACCAGCTCAGTAGCCCGCTTTTACATATAAAAAACAATAAATCCATATCTAGATTATTTATCTAGCGATGTTTAAAGGGAAATATCAATAAACGAAATTCTTTTCTATATTCGATATGAGTTGCTCTTCGTATTCCGTTGGAAATTATTTCAACGAATCCTTTCATCGGCCTCTGTTGAGAAAACTATTTCCATATTAAATTTCTATACAATTTGCGTATTGTTTACCTCACGTCAGCGCAATCTTGTACCTACTTTCGCAGGTATGCCTAATATTTAACTACATGCTACTATCCTTCCTACTAGTATTATAAGTGCGAAAGTTTGTAAGGATGTGTGTGTGTTTGTTGTCTTTCACGCAAAAACTAAGGTACCGATTGCAATGAAATTTGTAACGCAGATAGCTGGATAACTAGAATAACATATAGGCAATAACATATAGGCTTTTTATCCCGATATTCCCACTGGATACAGACTTACGCGCGTGAACCGCGGGGCGCAGCTAGTATGTAATAAAACAGTACCCAGATAAAACTGTACATTAAATATTATCTAAAAACTGTAATTGCTATGGAATATTATTGTTTTATAAACCCCAAAACTTTGGTTAGTATTTGTTCTTGTCTCTTTGTATGTGCATCATTTCCGTCAAATACCCCTTGACAGATTTTCTATGTGGTTTTGGAACCTTCTTCGGTATAGCTGTCCTAATTCCTGTTTATAATATTAGTGAAGAAATACAACACATGCTTAAACCTGTACTTAATACCATATAGCCTTGTATATGGTGAGATGTACATGTAATTGACATGTAGTGTTATCTTATCTGTCACATTTATTTATATTTCTTAAATCTATGTATCCTGTGTGTATGTTTTAATGTTACATGTGTACCATGACCATAGCAAATCAAAATAATCTATACTAATATTATAAAGCCGAACAGTTTGCTTGTTTGTTTGAACGCACTAATCTTAGAAACTACTGGTCCGATTTGAAAAATTCTTTCAGTGTTACAGCCCATTTGTTGAGGAAGGCTATAGGCTATATATATACCACGGGCGAAGCCAGGGTGGACCGCTTGAAAAAAATAAACCTACAGACATTCCAATTGAATCGTTCTCCGTTAAAAATTAAATATAAAACATCGCTTATCAGTGGACACACCGGGAGAGTAAAATGATAAATGCCCGTCAACCATCTCTTGTTATTTATTTAAAACTGGTCACAGATTGTAGTAAAAAATTGTTTTTACATTCGCGTTGACAATTTCATAACTTTTGATTGCAATTTTAACGCGTAGTTTTTCTCGTTTTGTATTTAACTAGACGCTCGCCCCGGCTACGCCCGGATGTCAAGATTCCTGTTTTATCCCAAGGGAGCATTTCATTGGGATTAAAAGTATCACCCGAATCCATCTTTCTTCTTTTGACTTATCAAAACCGCAGACGCAAAACTAGTTGTTAACAAAAATAGGAGTGTACGGAAACATAAAAAAAACATATCAAAAAGAAACAAATAAATATACAAACTAATATAACCTTTACACAGTATATGACAGTGATAGAGTATAGTCATTCCATAATAACATCACTAAAAAATTCCTTGAAGTGTTCAACACACTTAATAAAAACTTAACCACACTGTGTCCCATAGGACGGTTCAGACGCGGGTCAAATGTCAACCAAGTACTTAAACATTCTGATACTATGCTGTAGTGATGGACAAGTATCGATATTTGTGATTTTATCTAACAAGCTACGTGCCGCGACTGTGCTTTGAGAAATTAACTATGCTACTGTCTCCATGATACTGATGTTTAGAGGTCCTTAAGTGTTGGTGAAGCAGAGTTAAGAGGATTGTTACAACTTGCCCAAGGTCAAAGAAAATTAATTACAATTAAGACCGAATTAATCTGAGGCCAATTAACGTTATTCTCCATCAAACGAATTTCTTAAGAATTTACATATTAATATATACATATCTCGAAGGGTGACTGACACAGTGATCTATCAACGCACAGCCCAAACAACTGGACGGATCGGGCTGAAATTTGGTATGCAGATAGATGTTATGACGTAAGCATCGTTAAAAAAAAAATTTTTGATAAATTCCAACCCCAAGGGGATAAAATAATTTATTTTGACCGCGCCACTCGGATGAAGCAGCGGGCAACAGCCAGTACACACATATATATAAGTAACTTTATTATTTCTACTAAAACACACAAGTTCATCGACAGTGTAACCCCGTTCCCTTTACCTCACAATTCCAGTTAATTCCTTATTTCCTCTCGTCAATCCTTTCCTTATTTCTTACCCCAACAAGCGCGCAGCGCTTCGTAAAGATAGCTACCTCTGCGAATCCAAAGCTGAAACACCAGCTCAGTATCCGCCATCGCAAAAACAGATCGACAACATATCTTTCGCCCAATCAAAACCATTATTCAGTTGCAACAGTCCATGCTTTGTTAAATCCGAAACCAGAAAACGTTGTCGGAAATATTGTGGGATTTCACGTTTCAATATTTTATTTATTTATTTAAACATTTCCACAGTTTTAACTCTTTGTTAAAACAAAAATTAAAGACTTTTAATTTGATGAAAATTAAATAAATCTGTGTTTCAAATTCAGTTTATTAACAACTTCATAAAAAATATGAAAGTATATTTTTAAACGTATAATTTACTAGCGATCCACCCCGGCTTCGCCTGTAGTACATCCATAGTCTATAGCCTTCCTCAATAAATGAATCTAAAACTGAAAGACTTTTTCTAATCGGACCAGTACCTGAGATTAGTGCGTTCAAACAAACAAACTCTTCAGCTTTATAAGCTTAAGTGTGAAAATCTGGAGATTAATTTAAAAATATCGATATTTTAGCATCCCTCACTTACACTACATTAAAATTCTGAGAGCCAATCTTTAGACGTTAAGTTAACAAACCCATTAAATAACACGCACACAAAATTACACCCAATTCCAATAAAGATAAGGTTTCAATTACTTTGATTTAATGTTCCATAACATTTGCTTTGCACGCTGTAAAGGCGTTTTCTTTTATATTTTTTTAATTAAACGTAATTGGGAAATATGCGATACACTGAATTTATGAAATACTTTTTTACCCTTTTATAGTAGAGGACTTAAGACAAATATTTTTATTTAGAAAAGTTATTTTAATACCATATTTACTTGTAGAGAGAAATTAATGTGAAAAGCATTGAACACTGTATAAAACATCTAAATATATATAATACAACTCAAAGGTGACTGATTAACTGAGTGACATAGTGATCTATCGACGCACAGCCCAAACCACTCGACGGATCG
Organism: Zerene cesonia; assembly: GCF_012273895.1. Taxonomy (NCBI): domain Eukaryota; kingdom Metazoa; phylum Arthropoda; class Insecta; order Lepidoptera; family Pieridae; genus Zerene; species Zerene cesonia. The sequence continues at coordinate 5,552,083 of NC_052127.1, forward strand.
GACTGAAATTTGACATGCAGATAGATGTTATGACCTAGGCATCCGCTAAGGAAGGATTTTGATAAATTCCCAAGGGCATTGAATAGGGAAAGTTTGTACCATGACCATGACAAGACCACGCGGGCGACGCTGCGGGCATGAGCTAATGTAAAATATAGCAAACTAAATAATTATTTTTACGTTTATTCATCATTTTTTCGAGCGCTATTCTCGCTCTCGAATCTTCTTCTTAAGCCATGAACAATACTGTCCCAAAACAGCACACTATACTGAAATACTAGTTGTATGCACCGGCTTCGCCCATAGTATATACCTATATATAGCCTGCGTCACTCAGTGAAGATGCGGTGAATTAATTTTTGAAATTGATCTAGTAGTTTTTGCATGAAAACATTACAAATGTTCATATGTTAAAAATCAAAAGATGGCTGTGTTAAATAAGTTTGATCCTAAAAATAATGTACTGCAATTCTACACTAGTGATAGTGCCTAGTTCATAACAAATCAGCCAATCACAAAGACTATTAACAAAGTGAGGGTAGTTTGGCAGAACAGTGAATAATCAACGTTTGAACACCAAGGGAAAATCTGTACGAATGCGCGCCGTTTCTAAGTGATTCCATATTGTATAAGATACGACAGCTAAACGAATTTGGACAAGTTATGAAAAGTGACATCTGTATTTTAACTGACAGTTATTCATCCAACGGAATATTAAAACACAAATGCTATCCGACACGTACAAAAACGCAAATATGTTTACTGTTTATAATATTAACTGGCGGTCCTGTGTCTAATTCAGTATCTTTCCATCATTAATCTATACATAAGTTAACCTTTTTTAATCGACTTACTGTAAAAAGAAGCGTGTTCCACTGTTAATCTTCAATGGCATTAAACACTAGTAATCAATCAATTGTTAATTATTAAATGCCATAAAGCTAAATTTACACATTCTTCAATAAGTTTAAATTTTCATTACATTGTCCATCCATAACATTGAAAGCAGTAACTCAGCTAACAATAAATAAACCAAATAAATGCCATTTCCTCATAATAAATTCTCCAAAGCCTCTAGAGGAGGGCAATAACTTAAAATTCAAGCTCGATTCAAGACTTGTTTGAGATAATGCGGTTTTAACCGGCCCCTGATCCAACTTGAACCGGATAAATCTAGTTACGCACCGTTTTTAGTGGATGTTTCATAGATTTCTCTTGTGTCTGATTGAATAATCCTAATAATGTTATGAATGCGAAAGTTTGTGAGGATGGATGTATGTGTATGTGTGTATGTTGGAAACTCTTTCACGCAAAAACTACTGAACCGATTGCAATGAAATTTAGTACGTAAATAGCTGGACAACTGGAATAACACATAGGTAACTTTTTATTCCAATATTCCTACGGGATACAGACTTACGCAGGTGAAACCGCGGGGCGCATAGTGCTTCATAATAATGTAAACAGGTAATCAATGATAGTAAGCGTTTAGACAAAAACGGTTAACATATAACGAGATCTTATACAAAAGCACGTTATGCAGCTTGAAGATAAAATTTATTATTGTTAATTCATTTTGCGTGATTACATATTCAAGACTTGATAACGTGACTCATTATTTAAAATGTTTATATGTGTATTATCTGTGTGAGCGCATTTGTGCATGTGTGTACACAAATTGTCTCCAAATCGATTCTTTCAATGAATAATCGATTTTCCGAATCGATAGTACTTTAAAAAATATCTAAACACTGCAAGTTTACATGAAGTTCTGAATTGAACTTAAGTAATTATAAAACGAAACCAAAGAAATATAACGTTTGAGTTCCAGCATTTTATCAAGTTTTACTTAATAAGTTTGAAAGTTCATATAGAAGACATTTCTCGGTTTCTCACGGGAAAACTACTGAACAATTTTATTTATTTTATTTAACTATTTTCTACACTTCTTCTACATTCATTTTTTTTTTTAATGTGACCACCAATTCTAATATGACAATAACCTATTAAACATAAAAAAAAACACTGTTGGAACGATCTAGGGAAAAAATAAGTCATTATTACAGTAAAAAACACATAAAATTAAAGAAATTTGTTATCAAAAATAAGACTTGGCTTAAAGATCTCGTAACCGAGCCATTAGATATTAAAGAAAAAAAAAATTTAAACATAAAAGAATGACGTTCATTTGCTGAACATCTGCATCCGTGAGTGTTATTTTTTTTTATAGCATTGACATGCTTCATAAACGAGAGATTTTTAAATAGAAAAAATTCGATCATGAGGAAATTCCGTTGCTGAGGCGGGATCACGGGTGGCCGAGAGGCTAGGCGTTGCTACGGTTTGCCAAAGAAACGCGGGTTCGAATCCCGCCTCGCGATCGATTTTTTTCTATTCTTTAAACATTTAACATGAAAGCAGCAAATACAACAAAATTAAGAACCCCCTTCGTTATCGAGACATCGGTTGAAAGTTTGTTTTTCAAAAGGATTATGATCCGGAATAGTATGTACGTATAGTATAGAATGGAATCGTATACTGTAACCAGTAGTGACATGCATGAAATCACTACAGAATAATAAATAATAATATGCAAATTAAAGTCTTATAGACTGAAAACAAGGCTTCACGATTATCTTTTTTCCCCTAGATTATAAATATACACCCGTATAAAACACAAAAGAACTTTAAATCGTTTCTACCTTTTTTGTTTTTCTGACATTTATTCTTTATAAGCTAGGGTTAGGTTTGTAACAAGATTCCTGGTTATAAAAAAGAAAAGGTATCCCTGGGACGATCGCCGTAGGTGTAGAAACAACGTGAAACAGGACGCTAGGGTGAAATACAAACTTTACGTGGACGAAGCGCCAGGAAGTTTGTTTAACGATATTATTGTTCAAACAAATTCAAAAAAGTTTTATTTAAAGACGGGAGTTTCGTTTATGTAGCGTAAGAGCCGAAACGTTGGAGACGCAAGGTGGTTTGAAAATAAACATGTTTAGTATGTTTATATATCAGTAGCGGTCCGCCCCGGCTTCGCCCGTGGTACATATATAGACTATAGCCTTCCTTAATAAATGGGCTATTTAACACTGAAAGAAATTTTTAAATCGGAACTGTAATTCCTGAGATTAGTCGGATCAAACAAACAAACAAACTCCTTAGCTCTATAATGTTAGTATAGATTTCAGTTTATCGTTAAAATACAATGATAACATTGTAAGAAATACAAACCAGAAATTCTAGCTAGCACACATCTGAAACAAATAACACACTTATTGAGTACCTTATGTACAACTTAGAAACAAAAAATGTAAATACATACGAGTACAACTAAAACATACTAATAATTCAACAAATATCATATATGTTAACTGTTTTTAATATTCTATTATCGGGTATTTATTACAAAGATAACTAATTTATAAAATAACCACATCTTTCAATCCATTATAAACTTTCAAATATTACCTATCTTTACATTAATGTAGATACAGAATACAAAGAATACGTATTAAAAATTTATGAAATACGAAACTTTTAATTATAACGGACGGAGCTCTTTTGCCTTCCCAATCTCACTGATATATTAAAACCATAGTAAGAATTAACATTTACATGACGTATTGAATATTTTTTCGCGATATGAATCGGAATAAACTCCCTTTTAAATAAGGCAATCTTTAATTATTATCTATACTTATACTGATAAAAATAAATATCAAATTTCATACGGATATTCGTAAAACTTTCCCGGTTTCAATTTTCGCCCGGATAACATCGGTTTAGCAACCACCAATTAAAATTGAAATCACGTACCAGATGCTAACTGGATAAGAAGTTCGAATTAAAGTCAATGTGCCCTTGTCTTGAGCGGATTGGATTGTGAATTATTTAAGAATTTATATCCGTAATTGTGGAAATATTAAATGTTGATGAAATTGCATTTCGTAAGCGATAAATGGATACACTGACACTCGTTACCGCGATATCCACTAAAAACAGTTTGGAAAGCAATTATTTTTGACAGGAGTTATCTTTTCTAGAGCGAATTTCCGTCGTAACGAGAGTTATAGATTGACGTCTCCGACATTCTTTTGAAGTGTTTTGTTATATTTCTGAATAATACATTCGTGTGAATTCCCTACAAGTTTGTGTTTAGTTTTGATTTTTTCATGGTGTTGCTTTCGAGTAAATGCGAACCGAATACTGTAGTATTTATAAAAGTTTGTGATTAAAAAGTTTCATTATGTTACATAAATTATACATAAATTATATGTTATATAATAAATGCAAAAGTCTGGTCGTTATTCATTGTTATCTTAAATGTAACTGTAAAATTCTTGGGGGCCTGGTGACCCGTAACACAAGTATTTCATACTTACCTCGGGCACCAGTCTCTCACAAATGTTAGTATTAAGCAATAAATTTAACAATATATTGTACAGATACTCATTTGTGATGAGAGAATAAATGAATTATTATAGTTATAGTTATAGTCTGTCTCACTGTCTGTTTTTATTTCTATTAACTTTGAGTGAACGTTGACCATGTCAGTCTTATAGTATAAACAAAAAGCTTTAACCTAATCTACTAGTATCCGCCGTGTAAATATACAGACTAGCTTAGTCGCATCCATGTTAGGTGCGCATTAAATAGTCTGGAACATAGCCACATCAGGTAAGTTTCTTCTTCACGCCTTAACCACTTATCTGATTTGGATGACATTAGGTACACATTTAGTTTAAGACTCAAGACAGGATATACGATAGTTTTTATGCCACAGAGACGTGAACTAGGCAAGTTTTCCTTTGACTACAAGAGCGAAGCCAGTTCGTTTTAAAATGGTTAATTATATCTACACCACTGCAACGGATTTAATGAAATCTTCCCCATTATAACCTAAAATTACTGTGAGCAATAAAGCATACACTACAAATTATAACCTCTGTACTTTTACGATCGTCGCTTAGAAATGAAATGATATCAGATATAAGAATGCATGGACAGAGATATTCATAAGTTGTTGTTCAATGAAAATGCCACGAAAAGATGCTTTAATATTATTAGCATTGAAGTAAGTATATATATATATATATATATATATATATATATATATATATATATATATATATATATATATATATATATATATATATATATAATATTTAACTGTATGATTGTGACTCAATCACAAAGTTCATGGACCTCTTGTAAGAATCAGATAATATTTTAGAGTTATTTCATTGCAATAAAAACTTCAATGTAACTACGAAGCAATGAAGCGAAAGACTTCAGAGCTATGATTAATTAAAAGTTCTTACTTTAACAATCGATGCAATACATAAATATTTATGAATCTCAAAGTATAGCAAAATTATTGTATTTTAATAAAACGAATACAAACTGGGCTTAATTTGTGTTAAGAAGAAATACGGTGTGATGCCTGATTTTTAAACTATACACGTATTTTGGCGGTTGACCATAAAATGGCATGGTTCGAGCTTCGATAATTTGTGAAGGTAAATAATAATAATTATTACATCATTAGCAAAAACTAAATCATCTTCAACTTGTCAGAATTACCCCAAATACATGGACTACATGACAGGCAGCTTTCAAATAAAAATAAAGACAAATTGATAAAAAAAAAGATGATTGAAATCAGTTGAAAAATTAACTCATTCACGATTCATAATACTTACTACTTTTTCTAATTTACTACTTACTTACCACCTCCTATTACGGCAAGTAGGCGGTAAGCCTAAGAAAGCATAAGCTTATGTTATCTGTGGCATACGAAAATTATAAAAGAAAAATAAATGGCGATTTTTCACTATAACAAAAAGGCTAGAACGAAATCTCACGGTCACTAATTAAACATTACTCACGATGCTTCCAGTGCATTGTCGAATCTTTAACCGGTTTCTCAGATCTAGACGGTAATATCCGCTCGGATATCCGCCCAGCGAACCGGCTAATAGCGGAGCCGAAACGCTCATTATCCGAGTTACATGTTATGTAGCTGTGTTAAAAATGGTACTTGCTTGTATGCGGTTTTTGATGATAACGAAATTGTTCTGTGACGTTTAATTATTTTATACTCGCGTCCAACCACTGAAACACACATACACAAATTCATATACTCCACACTTAAATATGTTTATTAACATTTTCATATAGCTTTAAGTGAAGGAACAGGATTTTTCGTACACTTTCTAGGAGGTCTCCACTACTCCATATTTTGTAGAAATTGGTAATCAAATAAACTATTTTCATACGTAATTTTGTTATTTTTATACAGCACGTTGAATGAAACAGCAATTCCGAGACATTTTTTCTGTTTGTCTTTTCTATTTGTTTGTTCATCTAATTTTGTAAATGACTACTTTTAAGGTTTATAACACATCGCCATTTAACACGGACATCAGTTGATCAAACATTAAAAGCTCCTAGGTTATATTTTATTAGGTGTAAATCAATTAAAGTCTTTAATGAAATAAGCTTGCTTATATTATTACGCAATTCCGATCGGAATAGACTCCTATATTAAACCCATTGCGTGATATAATTTCTTAACATTCTATTATATTCGATCCAACACGCGAAAATATGCTATAATGTAATATGAATAAAATACATTATGTAATCTCGAATCACAATCCAATCGCAATACCACCAAATTACTCGTATGCTTTCCAATCAATCGATTAATATGAAGTTAGAACGAATAAATGGAATTAATTTATAATAATTGAATCTCGATATTTCCATTCGAATTTATTTCTGTTGATGACTGATGTCGAATATAAATGGAAGTAATCTTTGAATATCATTATTTTAAAGTAGGTTTGTGTTATTTAAAATATCGAGTTTATATTGATAAATATGGAATTAATTTAAAGAACTTTAGTATAGATATAGATTAGACAAGGGAAAAATTTACAAATATCTACAAAGGACCGCCTGACCTTGACCGAACCGAGGGGTCCTGGGTGCAATTCCCGGTGGGGACGCACAAAAAAAAATGTCTCGGTCTGGCAGGACACAGAAGGCTGATCACCTACTTGTCCCTAAAGAAAATCGATCAGTGAAACGGATGTACATCATCTGCCCCATAGCCCACTAAGGGACACGGGACTTCACTATATCTACAAAGGGCCTTATCTATTAACAATCTTTAACTTCACCAAAAACAATAATCCCTTAATTCTGAAGACCTGATGCCTGTGGGTGCTCAGCTGAGCTGTTCTGCGGCGCTCCCGACCACTGCTCTCTGGGTTACGTGGGTACGCAGGCGGCAGACGGCCTGAGGCGCCCCCAGAAACTCAAACTCAACTCAAACTCAATCATTTGTTTATTCAATTAGATTTCTTATAGCATCACTTTTTATAGAAGCACTTTAAGTAGCCATAACATAGTTTCAACATTTACCAGCTGTTCAGAAAAAAATTTCTACAGAGAAGAGCCGGCAAGAAACTATGTAGTTGCTGTTTTAAAACCATGTCAATGGTACATTTTAATTCTATATACATATATTATATCAATGATGCCAAAGACTTGTCCTGTGGTTCTTAAGCGACAATATCTATGGAATTTCATCTTCTATATATTCATTAATGATATGATAGTAATGGTAGTACATATAATTAGTAATAACAATATTATAAATAAAATTAAATAATTAGTTTATAAGTGATACAGCCACTTGCGTTAAAAATAAATTAATACTTATTGCCCCCCTCATCATAAATAAAAATTTCAACACAAACCATAAACCCTCTAGGAATTTCTTTTATGATTTCGTATACAACAATATAGGGCTGTCAGTCAATAATCCTTGTGGAATTAGGGTTGCCAACAAGAAATTTAACACAGACGCAGCAGTGGGCGCCAACCAGTCCAAATTATAATTGCTCTCCGCGAATCGCTCATTCAATACTTTCCCGCGCAAAGTAGTGACGTCATTATTTTTAATAACATTTATTCTAGAAGCGGGGTTCTCAGACCTCATTAGAGTTAAGTAAATAAACTTAAGTCCTTAGTAAAAGTGTAAAAGCATTCAATGTAGTTTTATAGTGCTAAATGAGTCGTTTATTATACGCTATTTTGTATAAAAACAGAGTCATGTTTCTCTACAATCTGCATATAAAAGAAAGTCGTGTTATAAATAATTACATAACACTAATTATAACTCAGGAACCGATAAACTGATTTTGTTGAAAATAGGTACAAAGATAGTTTGAGACCCGAGAAAGGACATAGGATAGTCATCACGGAAATCGGACGGGAACGAGAATTTTGTAACACCCCGCTTTGGTCAAGGTTTCCTACGAGCGAAGCCGGGGGCGGAAAGCTAGTATATACATAAAAGGCTGATGTATCTACATCGGCCTTCTATATATAAGTGAAGTCCCGTGTCCCCTACTTGGGTTATGGGACAGATAATTGAAACCTGTTTCACTGATTGATTCTCTTTACGGGCAAGTAGGTGATGCGCCTTCTGTGTCCTGCCAGGCCGAGACATTTTTTTTCTGCGTCCCCACCGGGAATCGAACCCAGGACCACTCGGTTCTACGCTCACGCGTTAACCACTGTAGCAAGGAGGCGGTTAAACGATGTATCTACACAAAAAAAAATCCAGTTTGCAACCATGCCAGTTACATTACAATAAAACGATTTTAACAACTTCACACGTTGACATATATAAGCTTCATGTTTCGCTAAAATATACGAAAATAAATTCCCGCGTCATTATGAGATATTTTTAACAAGGCAGGACAGGTACACGACCCTTGGTTATAATGACATGTACTTCAAAGAAAGTATCGAATTTCTGCAATTAATTTTAGACCATGTGTTCATGATATTGATGTTTGATTTTGAAGGGATTATGTAAGGTTATTTAAAATATAACTAACCCTATCCTACTATCCTATCCTATCCTACTAGTATTATAAATGCGATCGTTTGTAAGGATGTGTGTGTTTGTTGCTCTTTCACGCAAAAACTACTGAACCGAATGCAATGAAATTTGGTACGTATATAGCAGGACAACAGAATAACATATAGGCAATGCTTGCTTTTTATTCCGTTATTCCTACGAGATACGGACTTAAAACCGCGGGGCGCAGCTAGTATACATATATGTAATCTGACCATCATTTTCTGATAGTTTGTTTATTTATCACGTGATAATTATAATTATCAACATCTGTTTTTGAATTATGTGTGATATATTAAGCAAATATTGATTCCATTTTTTTTTTATGTCGCAGTCGGCAATGGAGCTGGTGGGTCGCCTGATGGTAAGCGCTACCATCGCCCATGAACATTTAGAGAGGCATAAGGTCAATTGCAGACCTTACGCCTTTACAAATGGATTGCCTACTTTTTGGGAAGGGTTTAAGAAAGTATTGGCGAGTGGAATAAAGGAAAGGACTGGGAAAGGTAAGGATAAGGATATAGGCCTCCGGCTCCCCCACGTACCGAACGAAACACAGCAGATTGCTATTTCACGCCGGTCTTCTGTGGGGGTGTGGTACTTCCCCGGTGCGAGCTGGCCCAATTCCTGCCGAAGCGTGCTTGACTACCACATTAAATATAATGTTTTTATATGAACAGTAAAATAAGGATAAATTTTATGGAATAAAAGTAATAGATTTTGATGTACACTTAATAAAACCTACATTTTTATATTTAGTTGTAGAATATATATAAATTAAAGCATTTTATACTGTTAATTTTTTTAATTCTATATTTATAGATGTGTTATATATAACCTTATAGCCTCCCTCAATAAATGTACTATTCAACACAAATTCAAATCAAACAAGTAGTTCCTAAGATTAGGGCTCTCAAACAAACAATATCTTCAAAATTATATTATTTTTTTATTATTATTATCTGATATCTAGCGCATTCAGCTGTATCTCATTAGTATAGAATTTAGTTTTGTTTTACCCCTTATCACCCGGCCACTGCCGAGTGTTTAAACTAGTATGTATACACACGCTGAACTATTGACTTGCTAGGTTAAATCAATTTGTTAAATGGAGTGACAAGCAGTGTGCCTACTTGAAAAGCGATTAAAATGAAACGGCATTTTCATTCGCGTGTTTATAATTCTGTATTGAATTAGCATGAATTCAAAATAAATATCCACAAGTGCTGTGAAAAATTATATAATAAGTATTATACGTCCATGAGACCTGACATAATAAATTAAACAAATCAATCGAGTTTAATAAATCACAACGACATAAAACTTTAAACATATAATGTAAAAATTATGAATTTTTACATTATAAATCCAATATTGAAAGCAATTTAGTCACCCAGGGTTTTTTCTGAGACGGTTATCAAAACATTTCCACAATTATACAAAACGTGATGAATTTTTATTCAATAACTTGTATATGCTTTTGAACACTCTTTTATTAGCTTCACCTTCAATTTCCTGCTATAACAAAAAAAAAAACAAATTTTATGAGTTTTTTTTTCTAATAATTTCTTCATTATTCTATCATTAAAGCGTATTTTTTACTTTCATAATACGTATATTTATTTTATTCAGTTTTTTATTCCGTAAATCTCAGAACTTACGATAGCTCAAATAAATACCAAGCCTGTCTAGACAGTTGTCCGTGAATAGTTTATAAACACGCACAAACATACGCAAGTATGCACCCTTGCACCTGACGTAGGTAACTAATGGCTTCGTCAGAGCGCCTACCTGGCTCAGCGCTGTGCCTTCGAATTGTGTTGTACCATGCGCTTATGGCTTTGTCAGATAAAACACTAGTCAGCACGCGTCAGAGCACTAGCCTGACGATGCGCTATGACAGCGAATTGTCTAGTACTATGCGCTAAACACCGAGCCAGATATAGCCCGTTCTTATTGCGCGTCAGAGCACTAATCTGACGCCGCAATAAGACGTTGAATTGTGTCGTACCACGCACTATAAGCGCGTCAGATAGAAAGCTACTCAGCATGCGTCAGAGCACTAATCTGATGCCGCAATAAGACGTTGAATTGTGTCGTACCACGCACTATAAGCGCGTCAGATAGAAAGCTACTCAGCATGCGTCAGAATACTAAAATGACGGCGCGATGTGACGCCAAATTTTGTGTAGTAAACGAAGCAAACAAAGTTCTTGCAAAAATGCGATACATTACGCTTAAACTTTAAGCATTCGTAACATGCAAACCGCACCGGCGAGCAATGTATAAGAAATGAACACGCGTACACACTAATAAAACACGCAGTAATGTACGTTGATGACGTCACTATTAAACCATCTTATCACCCAAGTCCCAGTTTAATTGAATCCTGCTAATTGAAGAGCACGGAAGGGTAATAGACGTCGCCGGTCTAAAGCTTCATTTATACCTAAATTAAATTCCCCGCCCCGTCTGATCTTTATAGGTCTATATTCGGTGCAATAATATCTACCTATTTATGGGCAAATTTCATTTTCTCATTGGCAATATTTGAGCATGGGCTTGTAATCTGAATATACTTATAACTTTTAAGAAAATAATTAAAAGACATTTCATTTTCAACCGACATTAAAAAAAAAATAGGTTCACAAAGCGAGTGTTTTTTGTGTTTGATAACTCAGAACATTGGACTGGGTGAAACGATTTTGATTTTTTTCTTATTTAACACAAACTTGGTGCATTCGGCGTGGTATCATTTAAAGTTGGTCTATTTTTGACAATTTGAAGGCGATATAGTTTGTTTAAAAGAAATTATATTTTTAACCCACGGGTTTGAATCCTTACTAAATGTGTTCATGCTAAAAGTGGTCTATAATTCCAATATATACATAAATTAACTTCATCTATTTACAGTAAATACAAATAAGTTATTAAATAAATGTCTGTAAACACGACAAGTTATAAAAAAGTACGGAAAGATCACATAAAAACATGAATGTTATATGTTAATAACAATTAATTGAAAGATAACGTAATTCATCTAGTAGTTCTTGTTTTAAAGTATGGATACTTTACCTACATTTCTAGCATGTTAATATAATTCATATATCAATTCTTGTTTTCTCCATACGCTACCTACATTTCCAGCACTTTATTTTCCGACATTTAATTCTCATCAAGAATTAAAATCACCTTACAATTATAGCATTAACAGGTGTATAATAAATTCCCTCCCGCAAACTAATTTATACGCCCTCTTGCACACAATTTCATGTAACATTCTGTATTGTCTTCTAACAAAGAAAATCTCTAAAGTTAGATGAATGGGCTGTGTTACTAAACATCGCTTCACAATGACAGAGTCACAAAAGGATGTTAACAAAGCATAATATAGCATACGCGGGCCTAAAAATAGGCACAATTTGTTTTTGCACGATTCATTTGGAAATTGGAATTTAAACTTAACGACTTTTCATTTGAGCGACGCTCATATTGTAAAGAAGGAATATTTGATTATACTTGTGTTTGTTTGGAATTTATAGGCACTGAAACCGTTATACCAGTTACAATGCTACATTATTTTAACCGATATAAGTTAGCACAAGAAGCTTTTCAAACACAAGAAAATGCGATATAAGCTATATTTTATTTGGGAACTAGGAGTGAGCTAGAAATTATAAAACCATGTGTGACATGTGAAAGTTTATATGTTTGGATGTTTGCCCGTCAATTACGCTGAAACTACTGGAAGGATATTAATGAAATATGGTATACAGACAGGGTATGAGATGACTTAAGTGATAGGATACTTTTTATCCCGATTAAATGCTCCCTTGGCATAAAAGAGAAACATAGCAGTATGCTATTTCACGTCGGTCTTCTGTGTGGTGTGGTACTTCCCCGGTACGAGCTAGCCCAATTCGTGCGGAAGCGTGCTCGACTACAATATAAAATTGATATGTATGACTACACCTATTCCTAAATCGTAACAGACCGCATTAAAATTCAATATCTCAAAAAACTAATAAAGACGCAATGCCGGAGACAATGGAGTCATAAAAAAGGAAGAAAAAAAAACAATTTTCCCTCGTTTGCAGTAATTGCTATACCGACTGAGTACTCGATTCAAGAACAATTGTTCGTATTAACCACGAAGGCGGGAACCCCCCACCCCCCTCCCCCCTTACGACTTTTTTTTACCCGTCAAATCAACGCTTTATTGTGTACTTCTACTATTTCTCTATTTGTAACCAAATTCTCTATAATTATGACGATTTGATGCGCTGAAATATGTACAAAAAGCGCCTTTAGGAAAAATGTTAGTGCATAAAATATAAGAAATAGTCTGTCAGATACAATTCGTTGATACACATAGTTATCAATTAGCTGAATAATTATTTCTATATTGTTTTGAGAAAACTAAAGTATTGTGAAATTAAAGACTTTTTAACACGAGGATTTAAAACGCGATTTATTCATTATATTATTTACCCGACGTTTCGAACACTATAGTATTGTGAGTTAAAGGACATATAGTACATATTACACATACGGTATGGACATATGGTACAATTTTTTGTATATTTTTTTATTTTTGTAATTTTTGCGAAGCAAATTATTTTAAAACAAGCTTATATATAGAGGAGTATATAATTACTATACGAATACAAACTAATGTCGTAAACTTTTACATTTATATATAATGTTATACTAGCTGCGCCCTGCGGTTTCATCCGCGTAAGTCCTTATTCTGTAGGAATATCGGGATAAAAAGTTGCCTATATGTTATTCCAGTTGTCCGGCTGTCTACGTACCAAAAGTCATTGCAATCGGTTCAGTTTTTGCGTGAAAGAGCAACAAACACACAAACATCCCTACAAACTTTCCCATTTATAATATTAGTAGGAAGTAGGATTTAGTTGTATACATATATCTACCGCAATAATAAATAATGAAATCTATTAAGTCGAATTACAAATTTTATAAAAACAAACTGCGACAGCCCCTTGATACTTCCGTAACTTCAGAAAGTCTGAAATCAAAGCACGATTGTCATTTCGATTTATGTATTTCAGTCGGTTGATTCAATTTGTTCGCCAAAGCACTTCAAGTTGACCCTAAATATCTGGGGCCGGTAAGAACGTTGCGGTTTCAGTTTGGCTAGTCAATTGAAATTTAAATGTTAGATGGTATTTGGTAGATTTAGAAATGGCGGTTCTGTTCAACTGTTAATGTGAGAAAGGAACAGCACTATACTATTTGCACTGCGTATGTTACGTCTCTTTCTAATCTATGACAGAGAGAGGACATTTTTTTTTTCAATTTATCCGTTTATTTATTTTATACTTACATACATAAACTTCGAAAATTTTTAAAATATGCAATTTATAGCAATTACAATTTATTTATATAAACAGTTTGTCTTACATTTTAGTAATAAAAGATCGTAAAATAAGTATTTTTTGAGAAATCTTCAAATTAACCATGTATAAAAAATGCGTTACAACGTGAAAAAAGACAAAGAAACATACTTCTACATTTATAGTATCAGTACCTAAGTATTCATATCTTTCTTATATATAAAATTCCCGTGATGTTAGTTAGGTACCAAACTCCTCCAAGCGGCTGGACCGATTCCTATGAAATTTTGTGTGCATAATGGGTATGTCTAAGAATCGGCCAACAACTTTTTTCATACCTCAAATTGATAAGAGTAAGGCAGAACAGCGTTTCCCGGGTCAGCTAGTAATGACATAAAATAAAAATGTATGTGAAATTTAGTGTAGGCATACAGCATTATATATTATTATTGTGGACTCCAAACTATTTCATAATATTACGCTAAAATTATAAAATAGTTTTTCAGAACAGATTTGCTTAAATTTTTATATCCTACAACTACTACTATATAATATTATAAATGCGAAAGTTTGTAAGGATGTGTGTGTGTATGTGTTTGTTGCTCTTTCACGCAAAAACTACCGGTTGCAATGAATATGGTACGTAGACAGCTGCACAATTGGAATAATATATAGGCGATACGGACTTACGCGGGTGAAACCGCGGTGCGCAGCTATTATATTTATAAAACTTTATTATAAAATCGAAAGTTAATCTGTCCATTCGTACCTAACCTAACTATGCATTAAAACCCGGAACTGTCTATGTTTTCCTTCGACTACGCGAGTCAAACTGCAGACGGATAGATAGCACATATAATTTAACATTAAACTTATTAATTAATTTAATTAATTATAACACTAAGTTTAGAACCACCTGTTTTCCTAAAACACAATGCCATAAAACGGAATGAGATGTTCAATTTTT
>NC_052127.1:5568353-5572294 GCF_012273895.1 Zerene cesonia
CTGTCGGCTTAGTACTTTTTGCCCAATTTACGTGAAATTTTCAAAAAATAAATATGGTTCGAACTCCCCATTACAACTAATGTTAAAATTATATAATAGAATGTTTACCGTCGTTTGTAACACTGATGTTCATTTTTCTAAATTGAGCTTGTTCAAGAAGCAAATTTTGAATGCCTTAAGCTAATTATATTAAATTTCAATATTTGTCGTTGTACATCAAATTTTTATTTTTATTTTAAATGCTGGTAAAGCTGTGCCTACCTGTAATTTAGATACATAAGTACCAATGTGTTGATGTATAGTTTAATGTTTTAATAGTTTTAACAAGAAATTATGTATCTAGTTGGTAAGCCTTTATTTAAATAAATAAATAAATAAATAAATAAACAAATAAAAAATGCTGCTATAATTATAATTTTTATTAAATAAAAAAATACACTACATTTTGTGTATAAACTTGATTATTCCTTATTACGTCGAATATCTTTGTATTTCATATTTTGTGCAATAAATAAGTAAATTCATTATTTTATTTATTATTTATTTATCGACTTTTTCACCATTCCACCCCTATCGCTATTTTCGACTGAACAATGTCAAAATTGATAATATCGTGCCGCTAGTTTCTCGAATCTTCCTTTAATCTCAAAGAAAGCAAATTGATTTAAGACCTGAATCCTTACGAGGTCCTTTGTGGTCCTTTGTTGTATAAAAGGTATTACTATCGTGCAAGTATAAACTCTCTATACCAGAACTCCCTTACAGCTGAGAGTGACCTGTCACTTCAATCCTCTTAGTATATAAATAGCATCGGCCAAGACCGAGTCGGATTGGTAAAAGAAGGTTCTGTACTGGGATATATGTTAATTTGTTTATTTTTTAACACTCGACGAGAAAGAGATTCTGTAAGTTTGACGTCGATGTCTGTCTATATGTTCGTCAGTGTGTGTGTTTGTCTGGGGCCTCGAAGCTCTCGAATATATGGACCGAGACCGATAATATATTTTCATTTGGGAGCAAGTTTTCTTGCGGTAATTATAAGCTATAATTAATGCAAATTAATAAAAGATGGCGGCGACCAACAAATGTATTAAACATTTTCACAGTATGGGTATCCGATCAAAGGGCTTGACTGTATCAGTCAATATGTCAGTAATACTATGCAATATGTCAAACATTAAGTTCAAGATGGCCGACAAAACATAATGGGTCGGGGTAGTTTTAAATTTTAATTTATTCAATTAATAAGAGAAGAAATAGGAGAGTGTTACAGTGGAGGTAAGTTCGAATCAAATTGACGTCGTTATTAATGGGTTAGGTGTATCGTATTCTTTGAATACAGCACAGTAAGCGCAGGTCAGATTGCGAACCTGACGCTGTGCAGTACGCGTCCTATCTGAAATGCTACCGACGGATGCAAGGGTGCATACTTGCGTATGTTTGTGCGTGTTTATAAACTATTCACGCTCAACTGTCTAGACAGGCTTGGTTTTTATTTGAGACAAAAGTTTTGAGATATGTCTAATATAAAACTGAACAAAATAAATATACTTGTCTAGTTTAAAACCTAGTCTAAGGAAGGCGCTAATCTTAGGAACTGCTGGTCCGATTTGAAAACATTGTTTCAGTGTAAGATAGCCGTAATTGAGGAAGGCTATATATGTACCACAGGCAAAGCCGGACGGACTGCTAGTAAGCAATAAAGTTATTAAAATCCTACTTCCTACTAATATTATAAATGCGAAAGTTTGTAAGGATGTGTGTGTGTTTGTTGCTCTTTTACGCAAAGATTACGCAGCCGATTGCAATGATATTTGGTACGTAGACAGCTGGACAACTGGAATAGCATATAGGCAACTTTTTATCCCGATATTCCTACGGACTTACGCGTTTGAAACAGCGGGGCGCAGCTAGTCTACACTAATATTATAAAGAGGAAAACTTTCTTTGTTTGGTTGTAATGAATAGACTCAAAAACTACTGGACCGATTTTAAAAATTCTTTCACTATTCGAAAGCTACATTATCCACGAGTAACATAGACTATATATGTACCACGGGCGAAGCCGGGGCGAACAGCTAGTATAATATAAAATTGAACCAAATACCCCTAAATAAAACATTAGCCTGTCTCTTGAACGAGGTTAATATCCGTATCACAGGAAGCATTGCCTTTTGTATAAAAATTCTAAACAGATATACGATAAAACCGTCTATTTGATGTATTGATACTATTATATTATAGCTCTTTCAGTATATCACGACTTCACGGCTAAACCACTATACCGATTTGAATGCGATTTTGAATTAAAAACTGTTCCTGTTTTCTTCCAAGGGAGCATTTAACCGGAATAAAAATTATTCTATCACCCAATTCAGCTCAAACCCTGACTGTATACCAAATTTCATCAAAATCTGTTCAGTAGTTTCAGCTTGATTGACGGACAAACATTCAAACAAACAAAGTTTCACATTTATAATATTAGTGCGAAGTGTGATTTACAAAAACCTATATTGTTTATTATTAGAACATGCGTATTAGAAGAAAAATACATTTCAAACAAAATATTTTTAATAACAATGAAACAGCGAACAAAGCGTAAAAATACGTGTTTCAGTAAAAATAAGCTGACACAGTGGGTAACCAAGATATAAGTCGAAAGAACGAAATATTTGTCGCAGCCAAGGGGTTCAGCCGACCGGTGATTTGATGGGTAGTGAAGTGATTTGTAACGGTTTCGTTATCTTTACCGATACCGGAATTAAAATGCTCACATCGGTTTTAATAACAGCGAATCTATGAAAGGGATTGATATTTTTACACTTTTCCTCATTGTTTTTGTATCGCACCGTAAAATTAAATGCAAACGTTCGCTTTTTGTTCTTTGAGTAGATATATCGAATCTTTGATGAAATGAGCATTCGATGAAGGGTTTGGTAAGGTTTGTTTCTTTATTGTACACAAATAGGACCTCCGTTAGTTCGCGTTCTGTATCTGACGGACTTACGGAAAAATATAGTCTTGATAAATTACATATGTATGTCATCTTCAGCAACAGAGCTTGTGATTCGCTTGATGGTAAGCGCTACCACCGCTTATGAACATTTACGGTGTAAGCTCATTTGCATACCTTTCGCCTCAAAACAGTTACCTTTAAATGGAAAAGAGAAAAGAAAGTATTGACGAGAGCAATAAAGGAAAAGACTTAGATAAGGAAAAGTATACGGATAGCAAATTTGTGAGTTTGTTTACCGGACTGAAAAATAACAGTGACTTTTCGCAGTTATTTTGCAAACAGCCCTATTCGCGAATTATCTTCGTCACTGCTGTATGTATATTATTTGTATTGTACCGAAACGGGAAAATATTTTTTCTTTATTTGAAGGAATATGAAATAGCTGTGTACCATAATCCCAACAACAGTTAACGCGACTTCTTTACAAAGTGAACAAATAATATATTACCAAAGAATTTATTTTATCCATCAAGTTTATTTCTGTCTATGGAGTATTGTTCTCTGTATTATTAAATATCTGAATAGAATGAAAGAAATTCTTGTTTATTATAAGATCATGACCAAACATATATTCTTAATGTGGGTGTGTAATTTACTAATGTCGGAGTCGAGCACGCTTCGGCAGGATACGACCAGCTCGCACATGGTACCCCCATAGAAGACCGGCGTGAAATATTCGGAGGCCCATTTCCTATTCCTCCTCCTTCCCAGTTCATAATTTCCCAGTTCAAAATTCCCCTTAAGAAGAGGCACTGCAATCGCTGAGGCACTACCTCTGCGACTGACCATGGACATTTTGATCGCTTACCATCAGGATAAATGAAACGCCTGCTCTCTAGCCCACTATGACAAGAAAAAAATAAATTAAAGTAAGTTTCAATAAAATATTATATATATTAAAATTCGCTATTCCTATGAATCTACT
>NC_052127.1:5573294-5583596 GCF_012273895.1 Zerene cesonia
ATCAAAATAAAGCTACTCACGGATTATTAGCTTGATAGTAATCAAGTGCAAAAATGGGCGATGGATCCTGGACTACTACGACTATTTGCATCCCCCACGACTGACACATTTCCAAATAAAATAAAAAAACAGTAAGGTTGCGAAGTCCTTATAATAAATTATCCAAATCTCTCGGTACAAGGCCATAAATCACTTTATTTTTAGACATAAATACCATTAGGAAAGACTACAGAGTAAGCACATATAATATTGAGGCGAAAGCTAAGAAAAACCGTCACGGATTATACCGGAAAATGGCTCCTAAGGGACAGGCCTTGAATGTATCTATAGTCTATATCGACACTGATTTAGTTATATTTAAAATGTGTTTATTCGTCCATCTTTCACTTTGAAACAGGACTTGAAGACGTGACTACGCTTGACTTTGCGTAAGGTCTGCAATGGACCTTATGCCTCTCCAAATGTTCATGGGCGGTGGTAGCGCTTACCATCAGGCGTCCCACCAGCTCCATTGCCGGCAGTGACATAAAAATTGCTGATATTAATCTAAGTTAAGTTTTTTTATTTTGATAAAACGTGTTTATCTCGGAATATACTGCTTTTCTATGCCATTTGAATTGTGAAATTATTTTTGTATCGCATAGTCGAGAAATCTTGTAGGTTTTATATCAAGCTATATCCAATGTGGTTGAATGTAGATGAAACCGCGGTGAACAATTAGTATAATAATACAACTGGCGAGATTTGTAGTTTTTGTTTTTTTCTGTGTGTTAAGTGCTAAAAATACAACACATTATGGTATCATAATATGCAAATAAAAACCAGAACCTAAACCTCCTTCGTTTTTAGATATTTATTTTTGATTGATGGGCATTTTCTGTCAACTTACTATAAGCGATATCTGGAAAAAATTATGGAATAATCAACGATATCTCAGCTTAAAGCTAATTTTACTGAAAGCCAGTTTGTTCAAAATACACGCGAACGGAACCGCGGGCACCAGCTAGTTAATAATAAATACGATATAGTAATTGGATATTCAATAGGAAATTGTTGTCATTTGATTCCATTTTATAATCTGGAGTGATACTTTTCCCGCTGCAGGGCCTTGGTGACCTTTTAGTAAAGAATAGTTATTTATATTACATGAAAATAATAATGTTTCCGATATATTTTGTAGCATTTTTAATGGTCGATTTGCTGTATGAGATTAGGGCTTAACAACTCAAAGTATCTACTTATAGGATGAACTCAATATGTATTATATAATAAAAAATAATAATATAATAAAAAAAATCTTTATTTATCCATACCTTACATTGACATTGCATATATGTGGCTTGAATTCTTTAATACAGGAACTTAAAACTATGGACACTAGTCGTCTAAACTAGGCCGAGTCTGTATCTTAGACGACAGACTATTTTTGATTAAAGAATGAGATCTAAAACATATTGAGTATGGATATACTTCCGTGTTTACGATTGTCTTCACACTGCCGGAATGTCTGTCTAAATTCAGATTCCTAATTAAAAATGTGATTTCCATCGGAAAGCACAGAAATTCCGGCCTTAGACCGGCATCACTCAGCCGGAATGACTTACATTCAGAATTAATACATGTAATTTCAATTGTTCCCCTTGTGCATTCCCATCACAGACTCTTCAGATTGATCAGTCAAAATGTATAAGACATGCGTCCTGAACTACGTACCGCCGGATTTAAGATTTAGAATCGTCTCACTTGTGCTGCAATATTATATTTGTAGATTTGTGCAGGATATGTGAGAGGCACGCTTCCAAAAAATCAGAATTTGAATTAAGAATCTGAATTTAGACACTCCGACAGTACGAGGCCAGCCTAACGCCTTTGCATTCCAATGAACTCGTATACAATACGCACCTTTGTTGTTAACTGAAAAGACATGAATTTTTCTAGTCTGTATTTGCTTTTTACCTATCAATATTATATATAAAATTAAAATCAGGACAATAATCTAAGACAACGTCAATCGAATCTACAGTATTATGTAGTTAAAAAATACTAAGCCCCTGCCCATTGCATACACTATATTAAAACGTCCAAGTATTGTTCTATGAATCTAAAATATATTCCAAAATATAATACCTAGCTTACAGCGAACTAACTCAATTTAGGCGGTATTTAGTCCAGTCCAAGGTGCATTAGACTGACAATATGCCACCTGCTCTTGGCTACAATTATTATATAGAACTAGGAGACATTAGGGCCCTGCGAAACTAGGAGCCCCGTTTCTACGAATAATATAAAATTTTCTAAAAATAAATCTACAACAATCAATTTACATTAGAGAAATAGGCATGATTTATATTAATAATAATTGCAGTACATATTTTAACTATATTGAAGAAGATTTTTCAGAGAATTTCTGCTTACACACATGCGCCCAAATCTCTCTTTATAGTTTTATGTCTTTAGCACTCAGAGATCACATACCCATCCAATTGCTAATTCTTTCAATCGGTTCAATAGCTCACAATTTCATACAAAATCTTCGTCTGTGTATAATTCATTCATTGCCTCATAATTACTACACCTACGGGCACCTACGGGCTCTAAAACTGAAAGTCCCGCCCTGCGTCCTATAAATTATTCTCCCATTGTTTACTTAAATCAATTACTCGCATACTTTGTAAATTTATAGCGCCGTTATGAGATATTATCTTTCGCTAAAAACTTCGCATGTATTTTAGTATGCAGCTTGTTTTACTCTAGTTCGTTTTCCAGGTTATTATAATATGGTGTCTTTATCATAAAAGTTTTGGAAATTATGTTTTGTTAGTTTAATGCATAAAAAGAATATTACTCCTTACGGTTTCCGCTGTGCGTCTGTATGCTTAGATTTTTTAAATTACGCAATAGATTTTGAGGTTTTTTTAATAGATAGAGTGATTCAAGAAGAAAGAAGGAAGTGGGGGAGGGATTTTAGTCCGAACTAAACGCGTGCGAAGCCGCGAAAACAGCTAGTAAAGAATATATGGTTTATTCGAAGTGAACAAATATTAAAAACGAAAATTTGTAAATATTTAACATTAAAAACTTTATATAGGTATAACTATGGGTATGGAGTAACATATGAGATAGTAGCATTTTAGCCGTGGCTTCGCCGCGCAGGTAAAATTATCGTACCTTTGTATCAAATTCTAACCGAATCGATTCAGTGGTTTAGGCGTGAAGAAGAGCAGATTTACTTTCGCGTTTATAATATTTAAGTAAGGATTGTACACGTTTCATCGTAATTTATTATAATTTTTGTTGAAGTTTTCAAATGGATATGTATGAATCCGAATTGATGTTGTTTTAAATAATTTTAGTAAACAGGAATTGAAGGCGTTAACTTGAAAAAGAAAGGCCTTATAACTATAATAAGTATTTATTTTACACTTATTTCACTTTTCGTACCTTCCTAAATCAAAACTTTTATGACTCCACAGAGAAATATACCTAAGTTCGGCAAAATAACAATGTTTTCATAAAAAGGTAGCAGTAATAAACTACTGATTTGTTAATGTTTTTTTCATACTACATACTACTGTAGTGTTAGTATTTATACTATTATTTTGACAACGAGGGCGAAGCTTTAGGTAACAGCTCATTTCTAATATCTGTTCAATCTAGCTGCTTCCCGCGGTTTCACCCGCGTAAGTATCTCACCCGTAGGAATATCGGCATGAAAAGTTGTCTGTATGTTATTCCAGTTGTCCAGCTATCTATGTACCAAATTTTATTGCAATCGGTTCAGTAGTTTTGCGTGAAAGAGTAACAAACCTCCATACATACATCCATCCATGCTTACAAACTTTCGCGTTTATAATATTACTAGCTATCCGCCCGCGGCTACGCCCGCGTTGTCGTTGTCGGCTATGTTCCCGTTCCCGTGGGATTTCCGGGATAAAAACTACCCTATGTCCGTCTCCTGGGTCCAAGCTACCTCTGCACAAATTTTCAGCCAAATTGGTTAATCCGTTCTTCAGTTATAAATAGTGTAACTAACACGACTTTCTTTTATATATATAGATTTAAAATTCCGTTCGTTTCTATAGCCCTTTGCCTTTAATCTAAACAAAAAGTAAAACTTCCTCATCTAATTTTATATAACAAGCCATATATTATTGACCTAAATACCTCAGCGTGTTTCTATAAAAGGCCTATCCTACGCCAGATTTAGCAAGAACAAGTGTACGCCTTTCTTCTGTACCTTCCATTAAACCAACGGACTTAGTAAATTATGGCTGAGTATTTATCGCCTTTGAACTCCATTTATATTTCTATCCTTTTTGGATGACCTTGGTATTGTGGTTAAAGCGTGAGCGTAGAACCGAGGTCCTGGGTTCGAATCCCAGTGGAGACGTACAAAAAAAATGTCTCGGTCTAGCAGGACACAGAAGACTGATTACCTACTTGTCCATAAAGAAAATCGATCAGTTAAACAGGTGAATATCATCTGCCCCATACCCCCATACACTAGGGGACACGAGATGCGGTATTTTTTCCTTTCTTGGTAGGAATGAAATTTTTACAATAATGCAGTGGTCAGAGACCCATTGCGTTAAGGTCTTGTCTCGATGCTTCGTAAGGAGGGAAAATGGTGTGGTAAATATTGTTCTAATATTTTGGACTGATACCATGGTTTGATCTATATGTGATCGCTTCTATAGTGAGTGGTTTTATATAATTTTCTATTAATGCGCCCCGGCTTCACCCATTGTACTAATATATCGTATCATGTACATATTCAGGAGCTACTGCACAATTTCTTTCGATATCGATTTAGTAGATAAAACTAGCATGTTCACATAAACAAAGAAACAAACTCATCAGATTTATATTTTTAATGTAGATATGCACAAAAATAAAATATTTATCTCTAACGTTTCTATAATTCATTTTAAACTTGGTCAAGGTGACGATATTTAGAAATGACTTAAAAATGTAATCTTTGTTATAAGAAAAGTCTGTGGTTCGAGATTACTATTTGAGGTAAAGAGAAATTATAAAACGCTTAGGATTTTTTTTATGTAACACCGGGTGACTGAGCTGGTGGTTCGCCTGATGGTAAGATCACCACCGCCCATGAACATACGCAGAGGTAGTGCCTCTGCAAATGCGTTACCCGCTTTCAAGGTTATATAAGGGATAAGGAAAGGATGGACGACTGGAAAGAAGGAATGGACCGGGCGGAGTGGAAATGGTGGTGTGGAGTGAGGAGTGCGTGGTACTTCCCCGCTGCGAGCATTCCCAATTCGTGCCGAAGCGTGCTCGACTCCCACGTTACAATCGGGTCACAAATGACAACAAAACAGGCATAAACGCGTTTTGTACCGAGAAATCCTAGTTTACATACATTTGCCGTTTGTTTCATAGCCTTTACATTAAGTGGTACGTCTGAGTCACGGGAGTCCCTTGTCAATTGTGGTTCGTGCGCGAAACTTACCGTATTAACTTAATTGTGTGAGAGATTTACTTGCCCATAGACCTTACAGTCCTTAGAACTACACACATTTGATCGTACGAACGTGCCAACACTATCCAAGTATATTATATAGTATTTCAATTAGAAAAATAATTGTTTGTTTCAATAATTAATCACTCATTTTTATTTATAGAAATAAAACGTATTTAGAAGCCCATTTAACTCTAATTTCAAAATCATTTTAAAGCAATAACTTTATAAGTTTATAATATCATGATCACTGGCGTGAACAATTGTAACTAATGTTACAACGCATAAAAATTGAGTGAATTATATTGTATCATTTATTTTCTACAAAAATGGTTACAAATATCCCTGGGGGAGGAGGTACCACTCCAGTTTCTAAATTAGAACCAAATAAACTAAAAATGGTATGAAAACCCACATCGAGAAAAAAGGGAAAATAACTGTAGAATTGAACGGCGAATTTGAAAGTCGGTTAAAATACGAGAGACAAAGTTGCGTGAGTCAATTAGTTTGGGATTATACTTTACAATCTTGATCATTCTGTGGCTCGTTTGTTAATTCTTTGAAGAGGTACGAACAACTTCGAATTAAATTATTACCTTCCAAAGACTTTAAATAGCTTGTGAATTGTACGTGAGAACTCGTCAAAGAATTATCGACTTAAATGCTATCGATTGAAGTACGTATTTTGCGTGACCAGTATCGTTAAGAAAAAGCACTTTATTTCAATATATATTTTTCTAGAAGGATATATTGTCTTGGACCGTAAATACTTTAGAATTTATCTTAGATGTAAAAAAAAACTTCGCACTTCTGTCAGGTAAACCAGTATTATTAACTAAATTAGTCAACGCTTTTATTATTATCTTAATCTTTCCGTTTCCTTTTCCTCACCCGTCCTAGTCCATTCCTTCTTTCCAGTCGTTAATCCTTTCCTTTTCCCTTACCCCATAAAAGCGGGCAGCGCATTCACAGAGGTACTTACACCTTTGCGAATGTTTATGGGCGGTGGTGATCGCTTTACATCAGGCGAACCACCAGCTCAGCTGCCCGCTATGACATAAAAAAAAAAAAAAAAAATCTTAATATATTATAAAAATCCAGTGTCATGATGTATGTTCCCAATAAACTCTTCACCAACTCAACCGATTTTGATGAAATTTGATATTTTATGTGTAATTTGGTCCAACTTAAGATATAGGATAGTTTTTATTTCGATTAATTATCCCAATAATTTACAATGTTAATTTTTTTTTTTTTTTTTATCTTTAATAGGGCAGCGCTTGACCACGATCTCGCCTGGTGGTAAGCTGAGATGTGGTCTAGGCTGTGACGCGCTTCCCTAGAAGGTACCGGTTCACTCTATTCTTGAAGACCTCCAGATTGTACTCGTCGGGGAACACAGACTCAGGAAGCATGTTCCAGTCCCTTGCGGTTCGAATGAAGAATGTGGAATCGAACCGCTTCGTCCGGGTACATGGAACGTCCACCAAATAGCGGTGCCTAGAATCTGTGCGCCTCGACGATCGACGGAAAAAAGGGAATGGCAGAATTAGGCTGTGTAATTCCGCAGCGCACTCTCCAAAGTGTATCGGTAAAAGACCGATAAGCTAGCCACTCTGCGGCGATGACCGAGGCTCAGGAGTCTTTTGCCTACGAGATCATCGTCGTTTATGAGCTTCTTGGCACGCCTCTCTATTGCCTCAAGTGTCTCTAACTGGTATTTGGCAGAACCATCCCAGAGGTGAGAGCAGTATTCCAAACACGACCGGACTTGTGCTTGGTAAAGATTGAGCAACTGTCCCGGGCTGAAATACTGCCTCACCTTCGCCAGAATACCAAGCTTTTTTGAGGCAACTTGGGCTTTTGATTCTATGTATGAACCAAAATTCAGAGTAGGCGTTAAGGTGATACCAAGAAGCTCGAGGTGGTCAGTTATCGGCACGGACACACCTTGGAAAGTCGGAGTCAGCTGGAATGGACTCCGTTTAGCGGAGAATAGACACGCCTGGGTCTTAAACGCATTGAACTTGACCAGATTGGCACTACCCCATTCGGAGACAGCCTGCAAGGACAAATTCATGCGATCGACCATTGCCTCTCGGAGACACTGGATTTGTGCCGTACTGGCCCGCGCGCTAGATGCGTAACTCTCCACAACAGTGCTATCGTCTGCGTACCCATAGATACCGGGTTTCAGCAGATCGTTTAATTGGAGAGTGAAGTAGGTAGGAAGACGGCAGTGAATCGAGGCGCTATACTTCTAGACCCGAGACACACACTTAGAAGCTACATTGTTGGGGACTAGCCTGGAGACTGCGGGGACGCCCGAGCCCCCCCCAAGAATGTCCATAGGGCCCTCTCATCCGGTCGCCGACCGGCACTATGGCGCATCTTGGGATTTTTCGCTAATTGGCGGGGCAGCCTTTCACGTGTGGCTAGCACGCTACTTGGGCCCCCTACTGACTAGCGGTCGGCCAGCGGTGCACCGTGCCTCGGATCCCGCTAACCTCCAAGTCTAGTCTCCAGATGCAGCAACATCAATGTGCGTCAAATTGTCCAGATAAATTTACAATGTTAATATTTTAAATTATTACTCAGTCACAGCAACGCCTGGCCGGGTTGCTAGTCAAATACATCAAGTCAAATAAATTGTTTTTTACAAAAATTATTGATAAAATATACAACGATTTATGTACACAAATCATAAAGCTAAGAAAATTTGGATATTAAAAAAAGACAACCGGGATAACTAACTATAGTTCAGCTTACGTTTTAAGCAATTCTAAAGGGCGGATTTTCATGTTTTCGCTTATTAAAATTAATTATAATTAAAATGCTCTGCGTCGACCCAGCAGTAATCGTTTTGTATATCATAATATTTTCAACAATTCTGTTTAGATAAATAAATAAACAAATAAAACTTTTATTAGCCAGAAAAAACATGATGTACATTATTATTACCTTAAAGATATTACTGGGCAGTGAGCTATATTTTCTTTTTATAACACAATAAAAGATAATATGAACTGCAGACATCATCATCATTATCATCAGCCCATATATGTTCCCACTGCTGGGACACAGGCCTCCTATGAGGGTTAAGGCCATAATCCACCACGCTGGCCAAGTGCGGATTGGCAGATGTCACACGTCGTCGAACTTTTTGATTCTCGGACATGCCGGTTTCCTCACGATGTTTTCCTTCACCGTTTTAAGCAGTGGCGATGTTATCTACATGCACAGATAAATTGAAAAATCAATTTATTTCCTGCACGCTCGCCCGGTCTCGAACCCCGACTTATCGATTTTAAAGTCCGAGGTTCTCACCACTGAGCCACCACTGCTTTAACTGCAGACCTACACTAAGGAAACTTGTATCGTAGGCCTGCACCCCTTCCTGATATCATAAATAGTAAGTACAATTTAAATTAAAACAGCAATTTATATTATTACATACAATACATAAAAAATTGATAAAATATGAATATGATGAAATACATAAAATTTTAAGATGGATCGTATAAACTGAAAACTATGCACAGATATGTTCACAGTTCGATAAAGCACTGCGACGGATCAATAAATTTCCCTCGGCTACAGCTTGGATGGACAGGTTTTACCTTCGAAAATATTATTTTCGTTACAAACTAACGCTAGTCGCTCGTACGTTCCCATTGAAATAACAGAACAGTCGTATTTTCTTTTAGCCTATCTATTTAACCTATGGTTTTATATATATTCAAATAAAACATGAATCTTTGAATATTTTTGTATCTAGAGATATTTTTAATCATTATTTTTAATATTATTCGATTAAAAATGTTATTTTAGCGAAAATTACGTATTATTATAAATATTAGGCGCTACCCACTCATCTAATTGAACTCGGTGCCAGCAAAGTCTAACAGTACTAGATAATAGATAGATACTATCTCCTTACTACATACAAGCAAGAACTTACCATCGGTTGTCTTATTCTGGTAGGAGGAACGTCAGAAGTATTCTGACCAAACACTCACTTGTTTTAGAGGAAATAGTGCTCAGAAAACCTGGGAAGTCACCGCGATTTATGTCGGATCCTTACCTCCTATGTCCGACTTCCATCATCCCGCTTAAAACAGACGAAAGTTAAAGACAGTATCTGTTTAATTAGCTCTCATAGAAGTCGCTTGCAACAGCTGGTAAATGAGAGATTATTTCGCAAAAATACTAATATTTGCTCAACTAGTTTCTATTACACCACGATTATACAGTTATACAATTATATCTGTCGTCGGATTATTGTTAATAACTTTCTTAGTCCCCTGTCGATTCGTTCTTGACAAGTTGATTTACTGAATTATAGACTTAATTGTGAGTGAGTTTAGTTTCTGTTTTGCACGAGATAGTGAAGTTTGAGAATTGTGTTATAAGTTTGGGGGATTAGCCACACTTTATCGTGCGGATTGTGTTCAATTGCGAATTGATTTGCGGGCTAGTTTGGGTACGTTTTATTAATTTCGATTGGCGTTAGAAATACGTTTGAGGTTTTATGTATTTAGGTGGAATTGGCATAAAAATATTTTGCATTTAATCAAAAATTTTCACGTTAATTTAATACAAAGTACTCATCATTTGTTTGTAGTTTTATACACAATCTTTTAATTAATTTTTCTACGCTCCAGGTGAATGATTTATACAATGTAGGTATATACTAATAAATCTATTATATTCTTTCTCTAGACTATTATTATTGTATGTTTAAAGACCATCAAAAATCGCTTAATAACATCAACAAAAAATTGTATAATCGTCTAATAACGTAACTCGCCTTTATTCTA
>NC_052127.1:5584596-5654590 GCF_012273895.1 Zerene cesonia
CAATAAAGCATACTTTATCAAACTGACGCAAACATTTCATCACTTTAATATAAAGAAAACTGAAATCTATCTAACAAAACCATCATTAGCACACGAATTTCATTAGGTCCCTATGTCCCTATTTATGCTTAATTTTTTGAAAGTACGCAACGGATTTTTTTTTAATAGATAGAGTGATTCAAGGGAAATGTTTATATTTATAATAATATCTATTTCTATTCTATTTATTTATTTATTTATAATGCTTTATTGCACAAACTTAGACAAAAACAGCAAGAATACAATAAAAAGAAAAAAAAAAGACATCGTTTGTGCAAGAGGCGGCCTTATTGCTTAACAGCAATCTCTGCCAGGCAACCTGGTTGGAAAGGAATTGTACGAAGTTCTGGGATAGTGAAAAGTAACAAATAATGGAAAGAAAAAAAAACTATCTAAGGATTATATGTATAACACTCCGCGTTTAACGCGTGCGAAGCCGCGGGCACAAGCTAGTTTACCATAATTCAAACTATAAAACACGACACACAAATACGTTCCAATAGACGCAAAAAGATGGAACATTATTAACCCGCGACTAATATTTCTAAAACACGTATAAGTTCAAAGAGTCCCATTATCTAGTTCTTTATTACACCAACTATTCATTCTGAATGGACCAAAACTGCCAATATCAGTCGTTAATAGCTTAGATAAAGATATTTAGAAGGATAATAGAGTTAGGGAAAATTTGAACTATGTGAACGCAGATAAATATCGATGAAGATAACTCTTTTCAGGAAGTGTTGTCACTTGAATCGGTAAAGTAATACCGATTTACTGAAGTATAAGACCAGGACTTCGTATTGTGATGTTGAGAAATCGGTCGTTGTTTTTGTAAATAGATTATATTAAACAGGGAATAAATGTAGAGCCAGTGAATTGAATGCTAATATATATAAAATTCTCGTTTTCACAATATTAGTTACCATACTCCTCCGAAAGGGCTGGATCGATTCTCATTAAATTTTATGTGCATATGGATAGGTCTGAGAATCAGCTAGCATCAATTTTTTATACCCATAAATGTAAGAGTAAAGCAGAACAGCGTTTGCCGGATCAGCTAGTATTTATATAAAAATCTAAAACTCATAAATGCGTCCATCAAGAGGTAAGAATAGAAAATATAGATTTTAAATGGCTTTTAACTTTAAGTTGTATAGTTTAAATTAGTTGCTATTGAGCGATAAAGCTGTTCTTTGCGTCTTATATCCTGTTTTTGTTTGAATTTCAATATGGGCAATAAAGAATACATAAATAATAAAGTTGCTTACCTTATAGTGATGAAACTAACATAGATTGGACAAAATAAACGACGCTATGTGGCATCTGTTAAACTCATAACAATTAATATAACTCACTGTAAAAACTTTTTCAAATTTATAACAAAAAAAAAAATCAACTAAAATGGTTTACAATGTTGTATCTCTGAAAAATAGATCACAAAAACTTGTCTCGTAAACATCGACCATAAATAATGTTTTTCGAAGTCTTCATTCTTGTGAAATGTCTTCATTTTTATTATCAGATCGGAACGCTTTTAAACGGAAGAAGCAAAAAGGTTGAGATAGTGCGCTTCTCTCGGACTCCTTGAGGTTTAATAAATCTTGTTTTGTCCTTAGAAATCAACTGGCTGGTAAATAACACTTCCTAACAATTGTAATCAAAAAATGGAAGACGGTGTTCTTATTATTTGAAATTTAGAACAAATTGATTTCTTATTTTTTTTTTTTATAGAATTATCATAGACATTACATTGTTATTGCGCGGAAATTTTTTAAAAGTAGAATCAAATCAAAATCAAATTGAAATGAATTGTTGGCATTGAGGCGAAATATACAAAGAGTGTTATCCACTACACAATAGTTATTGTTACGAATATATAAAGACCATTTAAGCTAACGAAATCTCCTTGGCTGTACCCTTTATCGCAAATCAAGTGGATTTCCGAAACGTCGCTACGTCATTAGTCAAGAGCCGTGTGATCGTTTGTTTTGCTGCGTTGTGACTTGCGTTTCATTGCTAAATATGTAACTACATTTGATTACGATTATTGTCACTAAATGCTCGTCCCGGCTCCGTCTGGTTATTAAGATTCCTGTGTTATAATAAGGGAGCATTTAATCGGGATGAAAAGTATCCTACCTATCACCCAAGTAAGTTCATACCCTGTCTGCATACGAAGTTTCTTAAGAATCCGTTCAGTAGTTTCGTGATTGACGGACACACATCCAAACAAACAAACATTCACATTTATAATAGTGTGATCTACTATTATTGAGTTGTGACAACTGCGACACATTTCAGCTTTTTCTACAATATCAAAGGGCATATACTACTGTATGCTATCTCTTTATACTGTGCTACTAAATATTTTTTAGTGCAAATTTAAGTCGTATATACATACAAACTAGATAAAATTTGCATCACAACTAGTACAGAGTCATAATTCAATAGACAAAATAACTTCTGAAGCTCAAACTAACGCAATTGCACATTCCTCTAGTGTACGAAGGGGTAAAGCGATTTGTTAGTTAATTGTTATTTGTAACTTTACACACTATCTAACTCTTAATAAATAGTAGTATCGCAAACACTTCCGATTTAGTGTTGCCACATAAGAGGACTTATATATATGGTAGATTTTCGAGTTGTCCCATAATCCTACTAATAAATGCGAAAGTTTGTAAGGATGTGTGTGTGTTTGTTGCTCTTTTACGCAAAAACTACTTAAACGAATGCAATAAAATTTTGTACGTAGACAGCTGGACAACTGGAATCACATATAGGCACTTTTTATTCCGATATTCTTACGGGATACGGACTTACGCGGGTGAAACCGCGGGGCGCAGCTAGTCTGCCATATTTGGTAGAAAAAACCGCCATCTATATAATTCTTACTCAGCTTTTTTTCTTTAAGCAATTTAGTATGGTTTTTAAAGTATTTTCCATACGATATCTTATGATAAATTCGTAAGACAATCTAGAGGAAAGATCAGTAGGAGAGATTATGTTAAGTATATTATTCTTATTTCATGCACAATACATTTATTTTATACTTTTTGAAGAGATACATTTAAAAGCTCATGTATTAGAAGATTTTAAAAATTAAAATTAGAACCTTAAGTTAAATTTAAAACGGCATAAAATGGATTGGCTTCTAAATTTAAATCCTATTTCTCTGAACGTCGAAGGTTGCTCTGAAAGCTGAGATCACTATTATATAAGTTTTGACTTAATGTTCAATTAAGCTGAGGATATTCCTGGAAGCCACTGGAAATGGTTAACATTTAACCGACTCAGAAAATAATGTAAATCAATCTGATGTGTACGTATGTTATATGTTAGAATTGTACAATACTTAAATGTATTTAGTCTATAACAGATTTTGAAAACGCATGCAAAATTTTATAAGAAATACATACACATGTATTTCCTATAAAGTAAGTATATTTATAAGTTTGTTTATATAACATATCTTTGTTTATATAATTCAAAAACGTTGTGTACTTATGTTCCAAGTAAGATACGATGCTTGATGATGAGAGTGCAAGTTTCATCATATAAGTTTCAGTACTTTTTGAGATACATCAATAAATAATAGCAATTATATACAATAAAATTCCTTCAGCCAGAATCGCTGATGTCATGTTAATTTTGTAGGCAATTTTATGTGTGTTTGTCTGTCGCTTATATCCTAAGAAGCCGCGTCTGGAACTAAATAAAGTTTTTTTAGCCCAGTTTCTGGATAAAATTTCATTTAATTAACTATTACCATCAACGCAATCAAAATGTTGTAGTGAAAATTCAAAATTAAAATTTTATCTTACTTCGTTCTATTAATTTCAAATTTATACTCGTTTTTAATTTAGAAGCCGTTCACTCCCTCCATTCATGTGTCATACTGGCACAGAATAAATAGCACTGGTCAGGCGCGCGAATGAAAGTACAGATTATAAATCGAGCGAAGCGACCACAGATAATATCATCATTTCTCTTGTTTATAGAGCAACTTGTTCTCGTAATTAACTTCTAGTTGTTCCTCGTAATTGTTTCATCTGTTATTGAAAATAAAATTTTTGTTTTCAAGTTATATATAAAAAATACCCAAAGCCAAATAATTGTAAGATTTTGCTTGGTTTGTTTTTCATTGTTTCACTATTGTTTTTGATTTCACAGCAAAAATATGGAATTAAACGTTTTATCTTCATAATTAAAATTCATGTAAATAAATTCAGCCGAATAAAGCAACATATAAGATGACACATCTCCTCATTAAAAATTTCATGCATCATACATTTCCGCGCAAATATTTCTAATTTTGACGCGAAATGCGAGTGTTGCCAGAATATAACTGTTGTTATATATTTTGACATTTTCAAACCGCGACTTTACCAGCTCCGAGTTATGGTGACAGGGAATAATTGCTGTCGTTTATTAAAATATCCCATTTCCAAGTTCCTGCGTGATAAATAACTTTTGTATTGTCCTACTCATTGCATTAGAAGTTGGTCTTTGAGTTCTATATTGTGAAATGACTGAGGAACTAGGACAACTATGGTACCTATATACCTAATATTATATATGACATTAGTAGTTTTGTGTCACAGAAAAGTTAATATTTGATTTACGCGATTTTACCGATTATGTATCACTAAAGACATAAATTATATAACAACGGTACAGTGTTCGTGAATCAAAAACGCTTTAACAACCTAAAATATGAAAAAAAAAACAAAACCATTATGTCAAATTTATAGTACTATTCCTGAAAGATGGAAAAGGGTCAGCCATTTTTCACCCCAGCGGTTCCGACAATAGAGTTGGATTGGAAATTCGTGATTATCAAACTGCTTCCTTTAGTTCAACTGACAGTCACCGTTTGATCCGAATGTAGCAAGTTTTCCTTAAACTCTTATTAGTAATTGGTCCCTTATAATGTCAATAATCGTACTACTTAGATATTGTGGAATACAATGTTATTTTAACCGATTAAAACACTATTTGAAAGACTTTACTGATTTGCGTTTCGTGCGTAAAATACTAATAATTTTATTCATCATCATCATCATATATGTTCCCGCTGCTGGGATACAGACCTCCTATGAGGGCTCAGGCTATAATCGACCATTCTGGCCAAGTGCTGGTTGGCAGATGTCAGATGACATCGAACTTTTTAATCCTCGGACATGCCGGTTTCCTCACGATGTTTTCCTTCACCGTTTCGAGCAGTGGTGATGTTATCCAAATGTGCAGATAAATTGAAAAATCACGCACGCTCGCCTTATCTCGAGCCCCGACTAATTGAATTTTAAGTTCGAGGTCCTCACCACTGAGCCACCATTGCTATTTAATAACGTATATCATATGTTTTGAATTATAATCCGGCATATCATTCGAAAACTCAAAAAGGGTTGGACAACATTTTCTTCTCGATCTATTTTTGTGTGTGCTTCAATAAATCTGCATCACACATACAACGATATCCCAATATCATAAACCAAAGTTATAATTAAAGTTTGTCTATCTGTCTCTTCTTCACGCGTTAACCGATTTGGATGAATTTTGATTTAATAATACTTTACAATCCATGAAATGACATGAAATTGGTTTTATCTCTTAAATCCCACAGGAACCGGAACTGTGCGAGAATGTCTATCTTATCCTTTCACTACGCGAGCGTAACCGCGTGCGGATAACCAGAATAAATGTATATATATATATATAGTGGTTTAACAGAAATACACATATAAATCTTCCTTTTGAATAACTCTATCCCTTAAAAAAACCCTATCAAAATCCGTTCTGTAGTTTTAAAGATCTAAGCTTACAGACGCGGGAATGGACTTTGCGTCATACTATGTAGTGACGATATACACTTACAAAAGTGATATTCCTGACTCTCCCACTAACACTGGACATTGGCGCAGTCCCTCCGTTGTGTGAAGCCATTAACAAAGAGAAGAAGAAGATATTATAACGCTATCCAATAACAAACACTAAAACACGGCGAAACAAAACATCGCATCAGTATAATTAATCGCAACAAGAGAACGACTTTTAAAAGGAGCGAGTTAATGAAGGAACGCTCAGCAAAGTCCAAGTTATTCAGAACATTGCTCGTTTAACCGTAGTCATTTACCTTACAGAGTTAAACTCCAGTAGTTAGTGATAACTTTGATTCTTTGCGACGGTTTTTTAAGTCCCAACTCAAATATTCGTTCGCTGGATATTTCTTTGAGTCGTGCGTTCGAAGCGTAGGTACACTTAGAAACCATTTGAACGGCTAAAGTGAGGCAGAAGGAGAAAATGTTGGAGGAGATTTTGTAAATTAGATCTAGGATGTATGCTTTATTAGTTTTTGCCCGCTGCTTCACACGCGTTAAATTCGGAGTAGTTTAATAAATTTTATTAACATATAAACCATCCCCTTGAATGCGTTTGAAAGAATTATCAACATCAAAATCGGTCCATCCGTTTGAGAGCTACGCTGCCTCAGAATAAAAAACACACACACACAAACCGGCCAACAGACATCGACCGCAAATTTCTAACACACTTCTTTTTACTTCGGGGGTTAAAAATACATTTTTTGTTTATCTATCATAGGCTCTTAGATTAGAAAAAATTTACACATAATTATATATCTATAGTATCGCTTTGTACACAACTCTGTTAATGGTTAATTTTCAAAAATAAATCTATACCTTCGCTTGTAATCTACAAATTTATCATATAAGTATATAGCACATATATATGTAAAATTCTCCTGTCAATGTGATTGTAACCAAACTCCTTCGAAACTTCGAGCGATTTTCATGAAATTTTATATGTAAATCATAGGTATGAAACCAGATTTTTGTGGACGAGTTCTAACAAGCACCCGTGGCCCCTTCACTTATGTGGCTCGACAGAATGCTGGAGTTTCAGTCGGTAGAAATCCGAAATAACCCACGACCTCTTCAACCGGGGGTCGTGGGTATCTATGCAAAATTTCCCCACTATAAAAAAAAAATATGAAATAAATATTAAACTTGTTATTTACACCCCTAATACATATAGCAAAACAACGCTTGCCGAGTCAGCTCGAATTACATGGAATTTAATCTAAAATCAGTCACCACAAGCTTCGAAACATGACACTTTAATACGTACAAATCTGATCACAATACAAAATTTAATAACAAAGGTGTATCATACGATGTAACAATTATACAGCAAGTAAAATTAACGTCAAGTTATTTTCCGAAGCGGGTTTTCAGTTCACGAAGCTGTTGAGGTGATTACACACTGTCGTTATTAGTTTAAAAGTTACGTATGCGTTTCAAGTTAATACACACACAGTCTAGTATTCCATATAGTTGTTTGACGAAGACGTAGGGAAACCCGCGGACGGTTGAGTTGCGGGGGGACCGAGCCCGAGCTACATACGCCATGTTGTTAACAGCTCGGGACACATCTAAGAGCTGCCGTGCGCAAGTATCAATTTTTACTGATCTGACTGGTTATTATTATATGATTTGAGTGATATGTTATTAAGTTAAGGAACAGTATATGCCATTTGTGCTATGCGAGACTGAAAATCATCATCTCATGTAACTTAAGAACTACATTTCCATCATTACTATTCGTCCAAGTCCGACTCGCACGTTTTTAATTAACTAAGACAGTGTAAAAGCCTCACAAATACATTCTCTAAGAATGTAAAATATAACATGGCTCCATCGTTCAGACTCCGCTTCGTTGACATATCGAGCCTCATGGAATTACCCTATATACTTAATTATTATCCGAGTTGCACCACCCACGTCTGTATAATACTAGCAGTTTAAAATCATGAATCATCAGTTTAAAATCATCAATCATCAGTTGGTTGAAAACCCATGGAGTTATCGAGTAATTAAAGCAAAAAAAAAAAAACAACATTCGAATTAAGAACCTCGATTTTGGAAACGTTTGTTAGGACCAAGGAGAGGAGTATAGACTATTTATATTCCAAAACAAAACATGAAGCAATCAAAAATTTTATATCTAGAGAGACTTAGCTATTGAACTAATAAAAGACCAATAGTAGAACTAATAAAAGCTCTTGAAATAAATGAAACCTGCGTTTATTAATAAAAGAATACTCGTAAAGGCTTCAATTTCAATCTCCTTATACCTGTTCAATGACACTCAACCCTTCTAACAATAGAAGAAACTACAGCTACCTAAGTTCAAAAACAAGCCAAGTAAACAAGGAATCTGGTATTTGATTTCCGACTGACCTAGTTCGCAAAATACTTGATTTGAATTATGAAATAGGGATGAATAATTCAAATCAATTCAAACGGAAAGCTGAATGTTTACAGCGCAAACAGTTTCTCATTTGCTGACGTTTATGAGGTTTCTTTTATTGGGGAAGTGATTAGATTCACCTTTTACTACTATATCGCATCTGTTTCAATACCTGGATATAATTTCTTTCCTACAAAATATGGTCAATGAAGTTCCTTGTGAGAATTCGCTCCAGATTTTATGGACTATATGGGACTATATCTATAACAACAATTCCCTATTACACAAAAAGATACGCGTCAATCGGTTAAAAACCCACGAAGGAATGGATTAACAAAAAAAAGCATTGAAATTGGTCATTTTAAGTCAAGCAAAAATATTGTAAAAATTCTTTATAGGATTGTATTGGATTGTTGTGATATTAGAGTTCACACCGACTTATTATGACTTTGCAAATGAGTTTTGACGGTTTTATAAAGGCAACGGTAATATTTTAATAAATTATTTAGAATTTTGTTAAACCTCTTTGGTTTTTTTATTTTATTTTCCATTTCAAAACCTATAAGCTTTGCGCTTCGCTCATAAACACTTCACATTATCGCGTATACTTACTCCAATTTCACCTCCCCTCTCCCTCCCCCTCACCCCTACTAGAGTTTTGCTTCCGCAACAAAAAGTACCTACAGCATGTCCTCGTCAAAGGTAATTCTTTAAAATGGATAAATGACAAGAGGAATTAAGGAAAGGACTGGGAAGGGTAAGGAAAAGTATATGGGCTTCTAGCTGCCCCACCCACCGAACGAAACACAGCAGTATGCTATTTCACGCCGGTCTTCTGTGGGGGTGCGGTACGTCCTCGGTGCGAGCTGGCGAATTCCTGCCGAAGCATGTTATTATTCCAACGCATTTTAATGCTTTCCTTTATGCTACATTAAGTGTTAATTTTATTTTATTTGCACTTATATTATCAAGACATATCTTAAATACCTTTCTTACTAACACACTCACTGACAACAAAAACTGTCG
The DNA here is from genome assembly GCF_012273895.1 of Zerene cesonia. Taxonomy (NCBI): domain Eukaryota; kingdom Metazoa; phylum Arthropoda; class Insecta; order Lepidoptera; family Pieridae; genus Zerene; species Zerene cesonia. The sequence continues at coordinate 5,593,936 of NC_052127.1, forward strand.
CAAAGACGCTCACGAAAGATGACACAATTCCCACCTCTACGAACCGCGGCGCAATACACCGCCATATTGGTGAATGTGGAATTTTCCCGCGTTTTTATTGGAAAACGTATATTTGCAATTTAACCGACAGATATTTCGTGTCCAACCCTTTCAGTGCCCGTTGCTCAGGTATCTTGTTACGATATCTGTTAGAAATATGCAATATCAAACCGGATAGACTCGACGTATATTGGGATTTAGTTAGTTCTCCCGTGCGTTTTTTGTCAATACCAAAATAATTACCAGTTTACAATGAAGGGATTTATACACAGTTTATAAGGTGACTTTGCGATTCGCCTGATGGTAAGCGATCTGCACAGCTCATGAACATTCGCATAGGTAGGGAGGTAGGACCTAGGTAATGAATAAGAAAAGTATTGACCACGGAATAAAGGAAGAAGGAAGGAATGATGGAAACAAAGAAGAGCTGGTCCAATTCGCGCCAAAACGTACACAACTCCCACACTCAAAATACTCACCTCACTTCGAAACGATTATTAACTAAGTCTCATAAATGAAACAGTGGACAAGACTTCTAATTAATAAATTCATAAAATTTTATTGATAAATAAAACAAATCCTATTAATATTATATATGCGAAAGTTTGTAAGTATGGATGTATGGATGTTTGTTACTCTTTCACGTAAAAACTACTGAACCAATTGCAATGAAATTTGGTACGTAGACAGCTGGATAACTGGAATAACATATAGGCAACTTTTTATTCCGATATTCCTACGGGATACGGACTTACGCGGGTGAAACCGCGGGGCACAGCTAGTATCAGATAAAAATGTTCATACAAAGTGTCGTCTTTGTAAGAATATTTCATCTCGATATAACCGCCAACAGATATAAAAAAGAACTATTTAAAAAGCAAAAGAATCTCGATCAAACAAAATTAAACATCAAAAGACTGCTCAGTATCTATTAATCACTTGTAAAAATAAGCTTAAAACATCTGATCTTTTTATAAATACATTTATTTTGTGTCGCTTTTGAGCCTCACAAATTTACCAGCATATAGACGAAGTTCCCAGGTTATATTATGCTTTTAAAGGGTTTATACAATAAATGAATGTTAATGGAAGGATAACTCAAACAAATACAAGTATTTCTATTCAAGTGATACTGAAACAATAAACGACACCGATCACTATATATATATATATATATATATATATATATATATATATATATATATATATATATATATATATATATATATATATATATATATATATATATATATATATATATATATATATATATATATATATATATTTCACAACTTATTTGATTATGACAATGGACGAATATTTGTTTTTCATTTCCTGATGCTCGGAATTAGTTGAAATTAATTACAGATAGTATTGAAGATTTTTGTCTAAACGTAACCTACATATTAATAAAAATTAACATTTAGGTTGTTTAACACTTAGGCCACACAAAAGAACGCACGAGCTCTAAAAAAAATGTTACAGGGGGTTTTAAGACACAGTGTATCCTGTCACTGACCCGCATTAAAGGTATAAAAAATAAACAATAACATAGATATGTAAATGAATAAATTTCTTACCCTTCTTAGTTCTTTCCTTCATTTCTTTCATCAATCCTTTCCTAATCCTTCCCAAATTAAAGTCGGCAATCCATTTGTAGAGGAGTAAGGTCTGCAGTTGACCTTGCGCCTCTCCAAATGTTTATGAGCGGTGGTAGCGCTTACCATCAGGCGACCCACCAACTCCATTGCCGACTATGACATAAAACAAAAACAAAACAAACAAACAGATAAAATAATATAGAGTGATAAGGATTCTTAACGAATTTAAAATACTTCACAAAATTAAGGAAATGGTTTATTGTTTCAAAACATGTGGACGGGAGGTAGAATAAAAAAAATTTAAACAGCGATCTGAAGCTAGTTTTCTAAATGTGCGTAATTGGACATTTCCATCCCAGGGCTCTAACCTTCAACACACAAGTACACACGACACTCAACCATAATATATATACATTAGGGTATAATTTCACTCGTTGCACGTATAACACTGCCATAAACAATTTATATTCAGCCTACAAAAATGTTACAAATTCAATTGTGTAGCACAATACGAAATTTTACAAGAACCTCTTTCCAACAGACATAATTTGTTTAAATTCCGCATTAATTACAGCGAGAATACACAAAGTTGTGAGGACTTTGAAATTAACAAATTTAATATTTCGTTATTCAATTTACACCAAGTGGTGACCTGAACTTCGTTTGAGCATTACGAATGACATTGTGGCGTGGTATTTCCATTTTTGGGTATTCAATGTTCCAAAGAACTAACTAGAAAGTAAATGAGAATAGAAACTTCATCAGGTGGACTTTGAATCGGCCTTAACATTTACGAATCCACTTATTTTTTGTGTTTTATTTTAATCAAAAGTGGTACTCGACGCCATCCGTTGAGAGGTGTTCAAATGTTTATTCGTTTTTTTACACAACAGAATAAAATGACAATATAATAGTATATGAGACATTGGTAGAGAGGCGATTGAACTGTTCTACTTACACACACTTCGTATTTTATCTTTTAAATAGGATCAAACTGCACATGCTGTGCAAATTTCATTAAAAACGGTTGGGTAGTTTAGGAGTTCAAAAATGACACGTAATTTATTATAAGATTAATAGCGCGCGGTTTACCCGCAGACAAACCCACGGGCAATAGCATATATTTATATAGCTCATATCTTATTCTGATGTATAAGATATATTATTATAAAGTTTCATTAAAACCCGTTCAGTAGTTTTTACGTTAAAAAGCAACAAACATCAAACCATCCATACTTACAAGCATTTCCGTTTATAATATTGGTAGAATATAGCAGACAATTTTAAGGAATATTGTTTTATAATGATATAATTGATAATTATTAATATAAAACAATGATGCAACGAATTAAGAAACCTTACAAGTCACTTTGTTTGTATAGAGGACACTTTTGGGCTTATGCGTTGTTGCCTGGTGGGGCTCGGAGAAAATCAGCATTATACCGACTTTATGGACATAACAGATGCTGAGTGGCCTCCCCTTTTAGATTGCCACACAAGTATGCGTATATGTTTTAGTTTTAATTTTGTTTTTTCATTTTATTTTTGTTTTCTTTATTTTTATTAATTTTATATTGTTTGCTGTTTTCTCTGTATTTTTCGTGTGGTGTGCTTAATAAATGTATATTATTATTATTAATAACCGACCGCATCAAAACGTCCATATTTTAACAATTAACCGTAACATTTACTTCGCACTGAAAAATATTTAGAACGTTTTTGTGTGAGGATTTCCTACTGAAACGATACTGAGCCGTAGTAAAAGTGCGTTATTACGACACTCTACATTAGGGCTGTAAATCATAACATTTCAAACAACTTAAAAAATATCAGCTTGTTCTCGAAGAATAAAAACGCTGTAAATCTGTAAATCTTTTGAGCTCCTTGTACTGATATACTCGAGTGGAAAAACAATAGTGAATTTGTTTTTTGTTAAATTGGGGCAACTGAGCTGATGGTTCGCCTGATGATAAGCGATCACCACCGCCCTTGCGCCCATGAACATTCGCAGAGTTGCCTCTGCAAATGCGCTGCCCGTTTTTATAGGGGTAAGGAAGGATTGGCGACGGGAAAAAAGGAATAGATTGGGCAGGGTGAAGAAAAGGAAAAGGAAATATAAATGGTAATTTAAATAAAAATATATGAACAGAGACTCCTTCGTACTCCTTTATGCTAAATATGAAATATGATTTATTGAAAACGGATCTGTAACTTTTGATATAAGATCTCGCAAAGCATTGTTGATTTCAGGAATATTATACAGAACGTAAGCCAAAGCTTATTTCACCCGTACACCCCCTGCGACGTAAGTTCTTACAACTGACTCACGTTCAGTTAACATTATGCAAAATTTAATGCTTTAAATCAGCCTTCAGCTTGCCTTTATATAGTCATAATTGCCTTTTACTATATGCTCACAAATCGTATAAAACGACAGCATTTGCGTCATTACAATGAAAAATATATTATGAAAATCAATGTTCTACTTCTAAAACATCTTTTCCTGAACTATATAACTAAAGTACGACGCTCACATTATAACGTATTATTCATTGAATTTAAATACGGTTTTTTGTTTAATAAAAAATTTTGCAATGTGGCAGCCCTGGTCCAACCACGACCCTAATAGTCCTTCCAAGACGCGACTTTTAAATTGTTATTTAGGTAACATTATTTTTTAATCTATCTACAGACTAGAGGCTTTAAATTTTTTTGATGACTGTAATAGAAAAGAAAATTACATTTAATATTTTAATAGGATGCTCTTTTCTTTCTACCACCGGAGTCCAAATTATACGATCTGTAGCAACATTTCTGAATCGCGCAAGTGAAATTTTTTCGCTACAGCGGCATATATACATATCAACAATTTTCGTTAACATACAAAACGAATTACTTTAAATATAATATAACAATATCAACAATTTTCGTTTAATTTACACAAAACAAATTACTCTAAATAAATAAATATAACCTCTTCTCATAAATTACTATCTAAGGGACTATAGGATATATATAAAGAACGAACGATTCAATCTAGTATCAAATCAATCAATCTAGAATCAAAGCTATTTGTATCGAAACATTCCATCCGATTTTTTGTTATTTCCAGCAATGGAAGACATATAGACCCTCTACTTCTCACATACGCGTTAACCACAGCACCAGGGAGGCCAATATCTATATAACACTAGCTGCGCCCCGCGGTTTCACCCGCGTAAGCGCTGCAATTGACCTTATGCCTCTCTAAATGTTCATGGGCGGTGGTAGCGCTTACTATCAGGTGACCCACCAGCTCCATTGCCGACTGCGACATAAAAAAAAATGGAATCAATATTTGCTTAATATATCACAGATAATTCAAAAACAGATGTTGAAAATTATAATTATCACGTGATAAGTAAACAAACTATCAGAAAATGATGGTCAGATTACCTATATGTATACTAGCTGCGCCCCGCGGTCTCACTGTATTAAGTCCGTATCTCGTAGGAATATCGGAATAAAAAGCAAGCATTGCCTATATTCCAGTTGTCCAGCTGTCTACGTACCAAATTTCATTGCATTCGGTTCAGTAGTTTTTGCGTGAAAGAGCAACAAACGCACACACATCCTTACAAACTTTCGCATTTATAATATTAGTAGGATTTCTATAATAAATTGCATAATGAAAAAGCATCTCTCCAAATCACAGGCTTATAACTGATTGAGCAGTATTACTCCCTGAATATCTTTTATACGGATGGCGTCTGAGTAAGTTTTCCCAGAATCTATTTAAACGAGGTCACATTGCCCTTATATTAAATTATAATATTTTTTCATAATAACAAAGTGCGAGAATTTTTAATATCGTTATATAATAAGATATCGATGTGTGTGTGACTTTATTAAACAACTAGCCGTCGCCCCGGCTTCACCCGTGGTACATATACTCAGTGTTCGAGTTTAAGTATTATTATTTTCTTTTAAAAGAACACTGACGTCCATAGGGGTAGGTTTCTCAAGATTCAGAAAGGGAAAGAACTATATGGCAACAAATTCCCAGCTGTATTAAAGCATCACGCTAAGGCACTACGTCAGTCGGTACAAATTTGCGGAGACATCAAATATGAAAACCAAAAGAAAAAAATTCCGTACTTTTTTTTAAAGAGAAAAGAGAATCATTTTGGGACCCTCGGTGAAAATATGTTCTTTATTAAACCTTAATACTAGCTGCCATTGCTAGTTATTCGATGTGTATATGAGTGGTTTTATTTTATCTACTATATAAAAATAAGTCGGGTTTTCCTTCCTGACGCTATAACTCCAAAACGCACGAACCGATTTCCACGGTTTTGCAGTCGTTGGAAAGGTCTCGGCCTCCGTGAGGTTTATAGCAAAGAAAATTCAGGGAAAATTTCAACAGAAAAACGGGAAATTCATTTTTCACATACAGCCATCTGGTAGCGAAACGAAGTTCGCCAAGTTTGCTAGTATTTATATAAATATTAAATACGACTATAATATTTTCATTTCTTCAAAATTATATAGAAATATTCAATATTCGTATCTTATTAGATAATAATCGTCCCTTATCGTCTTGTATTTAAAGATCAAAGATTGGTTGCCTAGCAACAGCGATTAGAGTTTCAAAGGACTAGAATTCTAGTAATTTTACTCGACTGCCAAAAGGAGGAATAAATAATATATTTTCAGGGTTCAATTTTCCGTGATAAAATCTGTAAGACGGTGAGTATGATCAATACAATCACACAAATTTTCCACTTTCGCATTCGTAGTATAACCTCTTTGTAGATTTTTACACGCTTTTAATTAGCTTCACCTGTATGTTTGTATGTTTGTTTGTTTGTAACCGACTTCTTCGGGCGCGATTTTGACCCACTTTAAACGGCCAGATTTCGTTCAAACTTTGTAGATTTATTGAGGACCGATGACAATACACTAATTTGATAAAATTATTCCATTTTTCAATTTGCAAAATATGATAAAAGCGTGTTTTTTAGTTTTTTTAAACTATTATTATTATTATTTATTTAGTCTTTGCGTAAGAACGGTTCATGAGATAGCCTGGTGACAGACACCGAAGACTTAGTTATGGAGTAACGTTTCTGTGTACGGAATCCCCTTGCGTACGGAACCCTAAAAATGCTGAATCACTGAAAAATTCTAGCTAGTATTTAACACGATACGTATGCAATCAAGCCGCCCATTCACACGCCGGATTTCAGTTATTTTTTCGTCTAAAAACTCAGATTCTGTGAACTTGAGTGTCTAATGATTATGGTGGATTCTTTCAAAACATAAAAGATGGAGGTCACACGTTATCTAACCTGTGTTTTCGTTTTAGTCTTATTTTAGGCCATAGATACTAATCTACCATTACTATCTCATCTATAAGTATATCCCTCGAAATATATTTTTATCAAATTTCAAGAGGCTTTCAATTTATCTTTTTTTTATATGAACTGTTTTAATTTTTAATTATAGAAACTTGCAACGTGCGATTTTCATCGGCTTCATTTCAGCTAGAGTCAATACAAAATAGAGGTATAATTTACTAGCATTCCGCCCCGGCTTCGCCAATGGTACATATACAAAGTATTCAGGGATCACTTATATATGTAGATAACGGCCACGTACATACATTACATCGGTCCTTAAGTTGCTGAGATTAGAACGTTCATACAAACTCTTCAGAATTATTTTATCAGGAAATAGGTATAGAAAATCAATACACACAAATTAATATTTCCAAAAATACGATTATAAACCTAGAAGACTTCTCTTAGTTCAGCTACGGCCATTATCTTAAAAATAAAATCAGTTAAACTTATTAGAGATATAGACTACAGAGACCTATAAGAGACCAACGAGGCTCCTTATTAATAATTCGATATACTAGTTAGAAATTTAACACCAATTAATAATCAGTGAACTATTGAGCTATTAATTAGAATACAACCGACATATAGAATAATATCGATATTCGTATTTAAGCATATCACAAACGATGTGGTACAATGCGTTTAAAAAAGACTAATGAATAATTTTAATATCTTCATAATCAAAACAACCACATCAAAACGTCAGAAGAACGTATAAAAAAGTAAGTTTACACATTAAAATTTACATAATGAAGTCATATATCACTGTATCTCGTGAGCTAAATATATAATTCCCTTCAATAAAAGCTTATAAAAACCAAATCTTACGTGATACGACGATAATTCAGTACACAAACTGGGCTAACGCGGCATGTCCTCGACCAAAATACACTTAGGTTATTTTCATCGCTCTGGCACGAAACGTTCACACACTTTATAATAACTAATTTACATACACTTTTATAGCACTAAAAGTTTCACTGGCACTGCGCGCGTAATTCTCACAGAACGCGACACGTCCTACCCCTGTTGCGGTTCGGGATCAACTGAGGAAATTCTCAATTCTGAAACTGCTCATGAAAACGCGTGAACCGTATCTCCCTCTCTTTCGCTCTTCACTGAATGCAGTGGTTTCAGATTGTTTAGAATCTAAATGACTTTTTGTTCAGTTTTTTTTTTCATAGCGCAGTGTCGTTTAAAACATCAATAGAAGGGCATAGACAACGGCTTAGAAAAGAAAACATTCGCGTTAGTCTTTTAAACGAATTTTTGAATAATGAAACAGCATTATTCGGGTGGATGCTGTAATCCACAATCTCATCAGCATTTAGTAGATTAACAGCTTCCTTACTCTGGTCCTATCTTGGCATATTCCGTTCGTCTTTTTAATCTTACTTGGCACATGATTATTTTGTAATCTTTCGCAAGCTTAGCTTAATATATTAACAAAAAACATACAAAGAGTCAAGCCAATCATTCGTTAGACCACCTACAGCGTAAAAATGAGTTATTTTCAACCATAAATGATCGGTATTCGAAGAACGAGATCTGACGTCACAGAAAGGCGGAATTCCTCTCTATGAGCGACATTACCATCATTTAATTGCCTTACTCTGTGGCTTACAAATAATCTTGTTAGTGCAAGTGATAAATTTCAGGCACTTAGGCGTAATACTAAAAGTTTGGACTCCCGCCTCCTTTAAGGCTACATTTTATGAGCCTTTTAACGTCGACGGTCTTTTGTGGATTTAACATTTCTCAGTTCTCGTCTACGAGGTAATTGGTAGGAGCAAATTGTATAGATCCAGTAGTAGATAGAAAAGTAAACCAAAATAATAATCTTATGGCTATAAAAATTAATCCCTATTTTCTTGGTCACGCCATCACGCGTGAACGGCTGGACCGAATGCAAAAATTCTTTCACCATTAGAAAGCTGCAATTACACTGAGTGACATAGGTTATATATGTACTACGGGTGAAACCGGGGCGACCAGATAGTTCTTTCTATTTAAAATAATATATTGACACACTGAAGATGAACTAAAACTGACGGCAGGCCCAAAATGGAGAAGGGTTGCTAGAGACAGAGTACAATGGAAATTGTTAGCGGAGGCCTTTGCCTAGAGGCACACTGACCTCAGAGATATTTTATAACTAAAGAAAGAACCATAATACAAAACAAAGAAGAAAGCACTCCAAGATAAGAGGCTTATTATTATTATATTAACACACTTATATTACCTTCCACTTATATAGAACCTGTATCTTTATGTGTAACCGACACGACACACATTCTCTACCCACTCTACACCTATAGGTTTAGTTATATTAAAAATCGGAGACAAGTAGTGTAGTCCCCGATCCTTAATTAATTCATGAGCTTATTTTATTACCCTGATTAGGATCGCCAGGAATAAAAATTTTCCTTACGTATACTGTATTAGAGCAAGTGAGGCAATTTAGATGATTCTGTCGTTTAAAGTCGTTTTTCAGTTTTTTTTTGTCTATAAAATTTGTTATTTTTTGCTTTATCTTTCCATAACTATGTAATCGTGTTTCACACGTTCATGGTATGCCTCTTGTAATGCTGTTTCCGACCGTATATATCCGTAGTCCGTATCCCGTAGGAATAACGGGATAAAAAGTGGCCTATATGTTATTCCAGTTGTCCAGCTATCTACGTACCAAATGACATTGCAATTGGTACAGTAGTTTTTGCGTGAAAGAGCAACAAACACACACATATCCTTACACACTTTCGCGTTTACAATATTAGTAGGATAGTAGGATTGTTTTCGTTATTCCATGCTGATTTTTTCAATGTTCTTATAACAATACGTGCATTTACGTAGGTAAGTCGTCATTAATCTAAAATTTCCACAGATATTGTAATAAATAAAACTAAAATACATCATAATCATAATAAAAAATACATTAAACGACCTTTAATCGACCTTACGCCTCTCCAAATGTTTATGGGTGGTGGTAGTGCTTACTATCAGGCGATTTTTTTTTCTTCATTATAGGGAAGCGCTTGACCTCGGTCTCGTCTGATGGCAAGCTGAGATGTGGTCTAAAATGGAGCGCGTTTCCCTAGAAGGTACCTGTTCTCTCTTTTCTTGAAGACCTCCAGATTGTACTAAATATACTAAATGAAAATACAAAAAAATATTTAGTTTAAAAAAATTTGAACCCACACCATAGAAAATACTTCAATATTGTGCCCATACGCTAACTTAAAATTCAGGGTCCTTACCTCTAAGCCATCGGTTCGTTAATAAAATAACACTGGTACTTATAACCTGTTTGTCCATCTGTCCATATTATTCATTCGTATAACGTTGGGAACTGTAAAACCATCTACAGCTGTGCTCTGTTTTAAAATTCGCAGTCTTCGCATATTTAAAGAGGTCTACTTCATCGGTTAGACACAAACAGAGCTACAAACTTAAACGTTATGTATTCACTCGCTTTTAACCACGGCTTCGCATGCGTTAAATTCGGATTAGTTTAGTAGGTGTACACATAAACCTTTCTCTCGAATCACTCTATCTATTATAGCTTTATCTAAGCATGCATACAAACATAGGGACAGACACGATAAGCGACTTTGTTTAGACAGACAGATAAACCGACAGTCAGTTACTTACACATTTATGTTATTTTTCGTAACACATATACAAAAACAGAAAGCCAATTCCCCATGAACATTATTATACACGTAAAATATTCCCTCTATTTCTCTAGCATTGATATTTTCCGCTCAAACATTGTTCACCTTTATTTAATTGTTTTTCCGTCAATTGTTTTTTTAAACAACCTATGTGGCACAAAAAATGGCGGCAATCGAGACCCGTTTTGTGGTTTGGCAGATTTCCATAAAGGTTGGGACCAGAAATCGTTTGAGTATGCTTGTGGTGGGCGCTGGACGGCTGACCCGAAAATAATTGAATTTTGAGCGTAATTGACGTATTTTGGATGTAAATAGGTCGAAACTCATGTAGAATTTTATATTTCTTACGTTTTGTGTATCGACGTTTCTTATTTCTTTATATAAATTGACTTCCACAGAGCTTAAAATTGAGATTAAGCGACATCGACTAAGAGGAAAATCAAAGGAAAATTATAGGAATCTTGAACTAGATTGGCCCTTGACGTGTCGCTGTATCTGTATGTATAGAAAGCAATCGCTATTAATTAGCTTCTATAAGGACTCGTGAGAACTTTTTCTCTGATATATTAAGTACACTTAACATCTAGTGGTTTTATTTTCTCACCCCACCCCTCTCTTCCCAAAACTAAATCCTGACTTTGCCCGTGAGATATAACTACTATAGCTATTATATGCAAGTAACGCCAAAGGATTGACCCAAATATGAAGAACGCCAATGTACTTCTACTTTATTAAATCGAATATCTCACATCTTTTAATTTTTAGCCTATGCTGATCCACTGCTCAGAAAAGACATCCCATAATTCCTCGGAGGAGCTTTTTCTGAGGTTATTAGGGTTTTTATACGACTTAGGTCGTTTTTAGCCCCCTCCACTCCCTATCCTGACTTAGCCCGTATATAAGTAAAGTATGTTACTATGATTATTGGATGCAAGCAACGCCAAAATATTTACACACACATGAAAAACGCCAATATACCTCTAGTATATATAGTTTATTAAATCGAATTCTCCCACATTTGCTGCTATTGTTGTGAATTACCTGTCATTTGTTAGCTTTGGTAAATGTTGCAAAGTGAAGCAAAGATTCAAACCGAACTGGGTCATGGTTATATCGCAAAACTAAATACATGTATTTTATTAGAATTCTTTATTCACGCGCTTTTATTAGCTACTTCTGTATGTTTTTGTGGGTCTATATATGTTTTTGTGGGTCTTTTGTGTGTATGTAACCGACTTTTGACTCGATTTTGACCCACTTTTAATGGGCAGATTTAATTCAAACTGTGAGCCCCAATCAACGATCTGATACAACAGAATATTTTATCTTATTGTCTTAGGATCGCCAGGATTACATTTTTTAATTGTATTACTTTAAAAAAAAACGAATATTTTATTTCATCAATATGGGTATTCTATCATTAATGTTGATTTTTTCTTTTTAACTATCTTTATTGTCGACATAAATTAAAAGTAACATTTATCGAGTTTTCGCGACGTCAAGCGCCTATTCTGCGTGAATAGAAGAGAGGGGGTAACCAGTCAAAGGTGAAACCATCCCAGCTCCTCGTCCAAATTACCTAATCATCTAGACTTCTAAAAGCTTACACGCACACTAAGTGTGAATTCAGCATTCAGAATTCAAGTTTCGCCAGACAAGTTACGATACAATCCTATCCTATACTACTATTATTATAAATGCGAAAGTTTCTGAGGATGGATGTATGTGTATGTGTATATATCTTTGTTACTCTTTCACGCAAAAACTACTAAACCGATTGCATTGGTACGTAGATAGCTGGATAACTGGAGTAACACACAGGCTACATTTATCACTATATTCCTACGGGATACAGACTTACGCGGGTGAAACCGCGTGGCGCAGCTAGTAAAACACATAGCTACAAATCCACCAACAATCACATAATAGTGACAATTTGGATCCCAAATAACCATCCTAAAACCAAATCACTGAAACACAAGGGACAGTTTAACAATCAACTGCCAATCGGACTGAATAGTAAGTAGTGACGTCACCAATTTGTTCATTACATCCAGCGAAATATACAAGCGCTTCATTGGATAGAAAACGTGCTAACTAGCCATTTGTGATAGTCGAAACGTGAACCTCGATGAAGCCCAATTTTAATATTTAGTTTTATAGCATTGAATTGCTTTGTAAATGAGAAATTTTTGATAAAACCGAAAGAGTAGGAGAAATTCGATTACTGTGGTATCGTGGATGGCCGAGAGGATAGGCGTTGCTACGGTATGGCAAAAAGACGCGGGTTCGAATCCCGCCTCGTGATCGAATTTTTTTCTATTCTTTCTAAATTTCTCCTGTATGAAGCCTATTTACTTATATATATAACTGCTTTTTATATAATAACTTTTTAATATAACTACTATTTGTATATTACTACTTTTTTCAGCACCGGGAATACGCTGTTCTACTTTCTCTTATCATGACAGTATGGAGATTAGATGTTAGCCGATTCTTAGTCTTAACTGATTCGCACAAATTTCGTGAAAATCGGTCCAGCCGTTTCGGAGGAATAATATATAGAGATATAGATACGTCGCAAAATGCATTAGCATAAAATATATCAATAGCACAAATAGACCATATTTACACAACAATAACATTGATTTTAAGGCCATAAATAATTCGTCATAAATCTACCAATTTCGTACAGTTCACTCAGAAACTTACATTACAACTTAGCAACGTCAAACGCCCGAACACGATCCGTATGTTTGCTAACGCTATATCGAAATAATGCAAATTCCAATTTAACAACCAAATTTCACAAAACACTGATAGGTTTTGAACGTGATTTTATTATTATCGGAAATATGAATTTCGATGTTATAACCAAGCTTGTTATACCGAGTGAAAAGAGTATTTTCTTGTGTTTGACTTTACGCGAGTATTATACATTAAGAAATTAAAAATTTTTTAACGGATTTTAAATGCGATTTATTCATTACATTAATAACCCGCCGGGGAGTCTCCCCGTGACCACGCTCGCTGTAAAGTGTTCGAAACGTCGGGTTAATAATATAATGAATAAATCGCGTTTAAAATCCGTTAAAAAGTGTTTAATATCTAAAAGTATAATACTTATATGTATATAAAGTTTTAATTTATTTTCAATTGACGTCCCTCATGAATTTGCTCTTTGTTGTGTTATATAGTTATCACATTACGTAATGCATTCATTAATAGTTTAATACAAAATTATTGTCATTTGGAAGTAATTATACTTTCTTGTTGAAAATAATTATTCTTTTAAAGTCCACTAATTACCGGTCTGAGCCTCTGCGAATGTTCATGCGCGGTGGTGATCGTTTCAGTTTTTTTGACCATCAGGCGAACCACCAGCTCAGTTGCCCGCTATGAAATAAAAAAAATAAAAATAATGGATTTGATATTTAAATGCATCTCACATACACAAAACTGATGTAATAAATTATATAACATAAAATAAAAAATAATGAATTATGACATTAACGTAGACTTTATTGTATTTGTTCCTAAACCATTCTTGATTGGTGGGTTGAGTTAATTTGTTTTGTAACTATTTTCTAATTTTGGGTTACTTGAAAGGCTTACAACCCTCTCGTTCAGTAGTAACGATAACATGTTATAAACTCAAACACAACATTTTTTTATTCATGTAAACTTTTAGTGGTATGAACAGTCATTTAACTACCACCGATTCGTAATCTCGCGTCTATGTAGAAAAAACGGCAAGGAACTCGATAGTTACTATTACAAATACAATAAAACTATATATTATATATTAAATTAATTGGCTGCCAGTAATAGAGCGAAATAAAAGCTCACTGCTTGCTAGTCAAGGTCACAGTTAAGATCACCATAGCTAAAGCTGTGTTATGGGTCTAAAGAAACGCTCAGGTAATCTATACTAATATTAATAAGCTGAAGAGTTTGTTTGTGTGTTCGTTTGTTAGAACGCACTATAATTACTAATCTCAGAAACTAATGGTCCGATTTGAAAAATTCTTTCAGTGTTACATAGCCCATTTGTTGAGGAAGGCTATGTACCACGGGCGAAGATGGGGCGATCCGCTAGTGTGTTATATTTGTGACCACTAAATTCATTACGTGACTGACATACGATGGTTCTGTCTTCCGTGTTCAATATATTTATAAACACCACTGAATGCCCCACATTATGTCGTTTAGAATATAATTAAGTTCTACTACTACTGTTCTACTACTATGTAACTACTACTACTAGCTATTCTATGATATAAGAACCGGGCGTAGCCAAATTAGCTCACAAAAATGACTTTTTAAGAAAGTAAGAAAAAAAGAAAAACCGTTTATTTTAACACACACAAATAATAACGTAACATGAAAAAGGAATGTGTGATTTTATGTACGGTAAAAGTGAAACTTTTTCACATTATAGATATTTAGCTGATGGAACTATAGACGCCGCCATATTGGCCATAATATTGGTGCTCTGACGAGCGTCTTTCATTTTATCCCTACTTCGCGGCCCACCGTAACGTGACATGCGATACACAGACCAAAAATTTGAGAATTATATTTTTTTTATGTCATAGCGGGCAGCTGAGCTGGTGGTTCGCCTGATGGTTAGCGATCACCACCGCCCATAAACATTCGCAAAGGTAAGGCCTCCGTGAATGCGCTGCCCGCTTTTATGGGGTAAGGGAAAGGAAAAGATTAACGACTGGAAAGAAGGAATGGACTAGGACGGGTGAGGAAAAGGAAACGGGCAAAAATTATAAGTTAAAAAACAGAAAATTATGAGAATAAAAAGGAATAAAAAATAATCAAATATAAATTACGTGTGGTGGCGCGCGCTAAAAAAGGATGCCACTCAGTACACTTGAGGAAAACCTCAGTACTGAATTTCAGTGACACCCTTCCTACATCTCAATTGCCAGCTGCTTCATACATTTAAACATGTCATAAAAAATATAAAGTAATTAATTAATATTATCTAATAAGTGAATGAATTAAGTCACACATCACTTATGAATATGATAATACAAATACATAATAATTTATATAAACGCACCTAAACTAGAAAGAAAGAAAGAAATACATATATAGGTACATAATACACTCTTAATATTTACTACTAATTTTAGTATATAATACCTTTTAGTGCATTCTTCAAATACCCTTATCTAACAACGTATAAAAATAGTTTTCAGTACAAAAATATAAAATCATACATCCCTTATGCTACGCTTGTTAGTAACGTGCCCACGGCGATGTAATCTCCGATCGAAAAATATTTTGTAACCAAGCATCTTATTCATATTTGTCCCAAATATTGTGTTATGCGAAAATCCGACGCTTATTTTAGGAATAGGGTAAAGAAATTGCGGAAATTTAATATACATATACACTAATATAAAGGATAAACATTTGATATTATGTATATTTTCATGGGATTAGCTAAAAAGTACTTAATATCGCATACTAGCTGTGTCACGCGGCTACACACAGTCGAACCAGCAGTAAAAGCAAGTATTCTTGCAGCTGATACGTTATTCTGATACATACAGTGAGTTAAGTGGTATTTGCGTGACAGATTAACAAACATCCAAACTTTGGCATTCATGATATTAGTAGGAAAGTAAGAGAAGAAAAGTAAGAGAAGTGAAAGAAAAATCATAATTTCTTTGTACCATATACACATTTTTATAATTTTTCTACATCAGCAGCTGAGATACGGTTCTATGGAACGGAACAACGCAACCCTAAACACACCCAAATCCCTTCGCAGTAAACAAACGGACAGACAAAAATATGCGTCAATATTACATTCGTAAATACAGTTCTATAAAAACTGATATAGGATAATATGATAAAAGATAGCATAGTCCAGTTAACACATTTTTAAGTATGGAAACGCCAGCAAGATGTTTGCTTCGAAAAAGCAGTTCTTACAAACTGTACCAGCTACAGCAAATTAACTTCTATACTAGCTAATTTAAAGTTTCAATTGCATTGTACTTGCAATATCATGCGGGCAAAATAAAAAGATTTAATTTCGGCGCTGTAGACTTTCGATATGCGGGATGGCTTTATGCAAAAGTTTACAAATATATATCAATCGTAAATAAACGTTTCATCAACACAAAACTGTTACTGTAGTAACTAGGCAAATACATAAGAGCAATATTGTTTCCAAATTATTCTCTAATCCGGCATCCTAATTCGAGCCTACGCTTAAACTCATCCCAGAATGCTGTAGAATGCCTGAATTTTTAAAAACGGTTAATAAATCTTTTCCATTCTATTAGACCAGAGTAAATAATTGTGTAAAAACATCTTACATTTATTAGGTAGGTTAGGTTAGGTAAGATTACTTGAAGATTCCTTTAAATAACAAATAGTTAAAAAAAAACTAAGCAACACACAAGTCCGTATCCCGTAGGAATATCGGAATAAAAAGTTGCCTGTTTGTTTATCCAGTTGTTCAGTTGTCTACGTACCAAATTTCATTGTAATCGGTTTAGTAGTTTTTGCGTGAAAGAGCAACAAACACACACACATTCTTACAAACTTATACTACATTGCTTATTAGTAGGATAATATAATTATAATTAAATACAATTTATTTCAGCTAAGATTTCATTAAATAAGAAACGTTTATTCAAATATACACAAACTAAAAAATAAACTGCGTAAAATTAATTTAAATTGCAGTCGTATTGTAATGTTCTTCTGTTTTTCATAGCAGTTCAAATAGCATTCACTTAAGACCTTTAAGAGCCTTTTAGGTTCCTACCACTACTAGTTACTACCGTCCAAGTAAAACTACTTTTTGAGTGCTTTTAAGTGTGCCCCGGGGCGTCTGATTGGAACCAATAAACTTTTTGAAACTCCTTCCCGGAGTCCCAGTTCCTTCGAAGATTAAGACGTCGACTAATCCGGCGATAAGTTAAACAACTGCGTCCATCGCTTTATTGGCAGTTAGACCGATCGTTTAATTAGTCCAACCTCGGCCAGGCCTTAATTGTTATTGGTGTGGTAATTGCATGTCCTCCAATTTTATTAAACTTTCAGCAATTCAATGCATTTCTATTGGATATGGATATACGATGATCCCTTAATTCCTAGTAGTTAATAACAATTTTACCGCGCAGTTTAGTCTAATCAACACTTGGATAGGTTTGATATACCATATTTATACGTTTTTATTATGTGTTTAATAGTACAAGCACAAATTTGAAGAACTGTGAGAATAGAAATAAATCGATCGTGAGACGGGATTCGAACCCACGTCCAGCCACTGTTCCATAGCGACCCCTGGCCTCTCGACCACTGATAATCCCTCTCCAAAAATCCAATTTCTTCTCCTCTTATGGTTTTATACATGTAATTTTTAAACAAAATTCTTGTAAATGTGAATGTTGATTTATAACGTGAATTGATTGTCCTGAAACATTTATTATTGTTATAAAAGACTAGCGAGCCGCTCCGGCTTCGCCCGTGGAACAGATATAGCCTAGAGCCTTCCTTTATAAATGGACTATCTAACACTGAAATAATTTTTCACCAGTAGTTCCTGAGATTAGTGAGTTTAAACAAACAAACCAACTCTTCAGCTTTATAATATTAGTATAGGTCTGTGTATTATTTATAGTGATAGTTTATTTTTATGCTGTAAACACGTTTTTTATCTGGAAAAAATATTGTTGAGTTACGCCATGCAATAACGGAAAGACAAATCAATATACTATTAATTATCGATGTAAATAAATTTAATAAACATCGAGAACACTTAATAAACAACTCTATTCATAGACATACCTAATCCGATTTTCGCCTTTTTTCACATAATTTAAGAAACATAAAATTAAACAATGTTAAGCTTCAATGGACATATAATTCGCAGCTCTTTAACAAACACCGCTAAACAAAGCAATTAACACAAAAAATTCAGCGTTAACCCTCACAACAAATGCGTCGAAATTTTTATTAGCCTTTTCACCCTTGATGCTCATAATTTATTGAACAATAATTGTTTCTGTTTTTTCTTGCGTACCACATAACAAAATTCTGCAGATATTTGGGATTTATTGCGGCGCTTTTAATTATATTTTCACATTTTTCGAGGATATAATCAAATCGCTTTCAATACTTTGAGTTAAATCTAAATATACAGAAAAAATATTTTCTGTCTAACCATTTTTATGCTAATTGCCTTGTTCAATATTTTTTGAATGTGAATGAATGAAATAACAATTTTATGATTCGAATACCAATAATTTTTTATTCCATTGTTTCGCATATTAAAAAAACTTTAGCTTAGTTTGAGAGTAAATTGCTTTATTTGTAGTGCATTTTTAATTATTTGTTTACGAGAAACTCATAGAAATGCTTTATTTAAAAGTATCATCTATCTATATAAATATTTTTTTAAATAACGTCGATTAATGTTGCTGAACTAGTAAATTTATTTATTTATTTATATATTACAGATATATACTTAAATCTTTTTTATTCCTAACTATGAATCATTTAATTCTCTTTCTTTCTTATTCATTAGATTAAATTTCGCGTTAGAAATGAAGGAGTCTCCAAAATCCATGATTAATTTACTCTTTTAAAATTTAAAAGGTCATCCTGTATCGGTGAAACAGACACGTCATAAGATGTTTACGCGTTAACAAATAACTAAATCAAAATTATAAGTATAGTAAATAATAAGAACTAAAAATAAAAACCCTTGAGAAGAGACTTTTCTATAAGGGTGGCGAAATATAAAGTTTACGTTTAATTTCTCGTCCATGTAGCTGTCTTGAGGACATTCGGAAAGTCGATGTACTCTCTTAATATGCACGGGGCGGGCTGTGTACTGCGAAACTAGAAATGACGTCACCACCAAGTTAAATTTCTAAGAAATAATATGTAATCTGTGGCTAATGTTATAAAAAAGTTTCCACTGCGTTATTACACCTGTGTGTTTGGTTAACTGGGTGTGTGTAATTTCTTATTATGTATTCTACTTTTATATTCATAAAAATTCCAGGATCAAATATTTTGTGCAATATTTTTTTACACTTTATTTAGTAGACAATAAGATTGAAATTTGCAAATAATACGTATGTTCCACAGTTGGTTTAGCAATATTATTTACTGCCTACTGGAAAGAAGGAATGGACTTGTGAGGGTAAGGAAAAGAAAGCGACTATAAGGTACCTTCGGAAAATAAATTCGTAGTAATAAGGCAGGCGAGACTCAACTTATACTTTAATACTACGGTGCTCCTGGGTACACAGCGAGACAATGTAAACCTAACATAGTTAAGTCTGCTATATTAAGAAGATTTTAATAAAAACCAATGTTCCAAGTAATTACACTGCTGGCCAAATTGCCTGCGATGTTCTGACGTCTGCTGACATTGAGATAATGATATATGTACCTCTTCAGTGTGCGTTTGTTCCAAGCATTTTATTAAATTTTAATATACAGTTTAACCATCGAACTTCTAACTAACGCTCCTAACGACTAGACAAATTGTCTAATGTTCATGGGCGTTGGTGAATCAGGCGAACCATCAGCCCAGGTGCTCATTATGAAATAATAAAAAATCGCAATAAGCTCTGATTCAAATTATTTTATAATAAATAAAACTGAGAGTTATCTATTTTTCTCATACATAGCATGTATGTATTCCGAAAATTTTACAATACATTAAAATATATAAAGAACATCCGTCTCATCTCAAAACACAATAAATACGATTTTCGCCTCAAAAAGTTAAATCAATCAAAGCGACATTAACAGAAAAACATATAAAATACTGTTTCTTAATATCTTTCTATTCTTGTAAGCAAATCTGAAATCGATTTCATTTAATAAGCATTGAATTAGCCTCCGAGTCTCCATTAATTAGACAAATATGTCCGTTGGGACTTAACGCAGGTGCGCCATCATGAAATGGGACAGAATTGAGAAGTGGGACATACGTTGTTGTGTTTGAATAGAAAATGATTATATAAAATAATATTTTTATAGCACATTTTTTTTTTATATTTAACTAGCTGCGCCCTGTGGTTTCACCTGCGCATCCCGTTAGAATATCGGGTATCGGTTATAAAAAGTTGCCTATATGTTATTCCAGTTGTCCAGCTGTACCAAATACGTATCAAATTTCATTCCAATCGGTTCAGTAGTTTCTGTGCACACATTCTTATAAACTTTTACATTTATAATATGAGTAGGATTTGTCTAGCCTGGAAGGCTGAGGCGGTATTAAAAGTGATGGGTGCCTGAATGGCTCACAATTTTTCTGCCAAAGTTACTACTAATTTTTCTATTTCGCGAGTTAGATTATAATCTAAAGGTTTTTCCAAACAGGCAAATATAACGTATATATGAGTATATGTTATATAATAAGTCATTTTAGTTGAGCAGGTTTCAATTTATAAAAGGAAAAAATATACGGATAATTTACAACCCCAAAATATCAGCACCACAACACGTTCCCCGGAATCTAGACTCATGTATGATTAAATAAAATAAAATAAATTATCCCACAAGTCGCTCTATTTATATAAAAGTGCTTAGTAAGCGTTTTAGGGGACATTGGGTAATGAATCGGAAAGGGACAAGGGTTAAGGGTAAGAGGATGGCATGTAGGGATTTACAAAAATGCTGTTTATAAAACTTATAGTTGACGAGAGTCCGTGTTAAGTGTACTGAATAAATTTTGATAATCTGTGGATTATTAGGGTACAGTGGTAATCTTCTTGCAATATCTTCTTTCCGATTTTACACATTAGTAACTCGTGTCTTCGCCCGGGTTGATAATTAAAACAAAAAAATATAGTCTTTTATTTCTAGTTATTAGCTAGTCTAGTTTTACACTGACTTAACGTTTAGAAACGTTTAGCTCTTTCTGTCTATCAACAAAGCTCTCCTGCATTATTTCTAACTTGCAGTGCCTGGTTCATGCGCGGCGAAATGTTATTCCCTTAAATACTAAAAAGCCCTTCAGTATATTGGAATTAATTTAATATAAATAATGAAGTAGTCTAAATTGTAATTATTAATAATATAAAAATTATTCCTTATTCTATTTTTTATGTGGTAGTTGACAAAGAAGCTGATGCGTCGACTGACGGTAAGCGACTAGCACAGCCCATAAAGAATTGTAGAGGTTATATGCATGTAAAAA
Source organism: Zerene cesonia (assembly GCF_012273895.1). Lineage (NCBI taxonomy): Eukaryota > Metazoa > Arthropoda > Insecta > Lepidoptera > Pieridae > Zerene > Zerene cesonia. The sequence continues at coordinate 5,615,834 of NC_052127.1, forward strand.
TGGGTTACCAACTTGATTGGATAAGACATAAGGAAAGGATTGAATTAGCTAATAAAGAAAAGGACTGGGAAGAGTAAGAAAAGGATACGGGTCTCCAGCTCCCCTACTTACCGTACCTACGAAACATAGTAGAATGCTATTATTTTACGCCAATCTTCCATTGTAGTACCTACCTACTAACCTAACTATCTACCTACAATAAATACATCCATATGTATTAATAAAAAGCAGCTACCCTTCCTACAAAACTCATCAAATTCTCTACCACAAAATACCCCTAACATTGCCCAAGATTCTACAGAACCCCTAAATAAATACCTTGTCTAATTAGTGTCAAGAAGAGTGTCGCGAGAGCGCTCCACGCTCTAATTGCTCTCACACACCTCGTCTTGACATAACTTCTTTGTTTCCATTGTTCCGCCCTCTTGGCTTTTTATTTAGGTCTTCTGATTCGAAAAGAAACCTAATTAATCGTTGGATATTGCAAAGGCCATTTTTTAATCATACTGAAAAATTAATCGGAATCATGTATCATATTATATTTATAACTAGCAGCGCCCCGCAGTTTCACCCGCGTAAGTCCGTACTTAATAGGAATATCGGGATAAACAGTTGCCTTTATGTTATTCCAGTTTCCAGCTATCTACGTACCAAATTTCATTGCAATCGGTTCAGTAGTTTTTGCGTGAAGGAGCAACAAACACACACACATCCTTACAAAATTTCGCGTTTATAATATTGGTAGGATAGAGTAGGCAAACGTGCATGTGAATAGGAATCTACAGATCTCTGAAGACACATTGCCTACTTTTTAGATGGATGTCATTCATAGATAGGGAATTATAAATATATCGCCGAAAGCACGCTATTCCATAAGAAGGTAGTGCGGGGCATGAAATGGCAAAAGAAATGATTAGCATAATATAATTTTGTATAAAACTGTCTAAATGATATAAGGAAAGAGTATATCGTAGCTATTTATAGAACATAATAAAGGAATGGTATAATATATCTGTATTTTATTTTTCGCAAAGTCGCATACATACATATCAAATTGAACGTTAACCTAAAGTATTTATAAACAGAATTTCTCAAACTCCACTACACATTCGTAACTCTTATTTGCAAACGAACAGTGAAAACATTACCATATTTTAAAAACAATACAATAACATTTCCACATAAAAGTAATAAAAATATACATCTACTTAACACTAGCAACACCCATTTATTACATTAGTGCTCATATTATATTTAAAAACGGAACGCAGTAAAATTACCATAAAGAAAAATAAAAATAAAACCTCCCATTCATATTTAAGAACAAGATAATAAAGCCTGCCATTAACAGTCATACATTAATATCAAACAATTACAAGTTACAGACGCAGTGTACTATAATTCGATTGGATATCGAAATCAATGCGTTCTATCTCAAGGGAAAAAGGTATGTTATTGTATGGCACGTCATTGTTTGCGATGATGCATCGTTGCAGACGCCTGTGATTCAATACTGCGAGGAGTGCGTTTTATAGCGAGATCACCGACAAATCGTACGAACGAAGGACGAATGCATCTGTTTTTTTTTTTAATTAAGTTTAAGACCAATTGCAGCTTACTTCACTCTGGCACGTTATCGACATGGGTGAAAAATAATAAAAAATAACAAAGATTAACTTCGAAGGGAATTGTCGGTATATTGTGCCAAAAGCTTGAAATGTTTTTATGTTTTTTAATTTATTTATTGCAAATAGTTTTTATAACTCACAAATAACAATAATAATCATCTATACTCAATCCTAATATAAAATAAAATGTGCTAAATTGATAAATTTGCATATTCATGACTCAAATTAAAAACTCACTTTAATTTATAATGGTTTGCCATCCAAATCCGTACACGACAAATACAGTACTTCACTACATTTTTATTACCCCAAAAATCACCTTAGTAAACACATTAAGAGCGCGGGTGTTGCCATGACAACGCACAAGTTAGAGCTGCCAATTCAATAGATTTATGGGGCAGAAATATCGAGCCACGGTTGTTACACACGGACAACGTAAAAACTAGCTGATGGCACACTTTTGCGAGCATTATTTATGTTTTTCTGATTATAGTTTTATGTTTGCAATAAAGGTTTTTTGAGCGACGTGAAAGTTTGTCCCTGTCCTAGCTGAATTTTAGTGTTGAACTAGCTGCGTATTGGGGTTACACCCGCGGTTATTTAATTATTACAAACAGACGCTCCAATTTTATTTATTGTTTTAGATGCGAATGCTCCAAAATTTTCTAAATTCCACTAATTTGCAGACATTACTGGAAATTGCATATTTTGCACAAGAAGATTATTCGAAACTGGATCATTACATAAATAATGCTGTAAAAATATAAAATTAATTTGATGTGATCGCCTCTTACTAGACCTATTTCTTATATGCAATCAAACTCAAAAACTTCCTTAGCAAAGTTTTGAGTTTATCGCGGAAAAACCTAAATAAACTTAAAAAAAATTTATTGAGTAAAGTATCACATCACATGTGGTTTTCTCTACATTTAATTTGCATTTTTTCCTCATAATACCTTCCACAAAACTCTGCACGCATTTCCTATGGAAGCTGTCAAAATGACATTTGACGTAAGCCGCTACGTCATTCCATTATGGCGCCATCATCGCCATCCATGCGATATAAAAGTATAAATAATACAATGTTACTACAAAGAATACGTTTCAGATTTTTATATATATAAAACAATTGTTCCGATTAGTTTTTACCTAAATGTTTATAATAATACAAAAAAATAATAATACAAACATAGGCTAAAAAATAATGAAATTGTGTCTTTTGGTCTCTGTATAACAGTATACACAAGGAAATTATTTGATCCTGGCGATCCTAATCAAGGTGATATTAGATAAATTTATTAAATTATTGTATTATCACCAATCCTGAATAGTGTACAAATATTAAATTTAATCCGTCCATTTAAAGTGGGTCAAAATCGAGTCTAAAGAAACCTAGCCTTTAGTAGAACAAATTGGAAATAATTATTCTACCAAACTAACACATGTCCACTGCATTTGAATGTTTTATAAGTACTGATTAAACATGCTAAATTTCGCAATAGTAACGTATAGAAATAGGCCATTATGCTATTTGTTATTTATCAAATGATTTATTATCCTGACATTCATTTGTAAATGTACATATTCATCATTTTGGATTCTACTCCCTAAAAATAAGATTCGTAACTATATTGTATAATGACTAAGTTTTTTATCAGTGATGCGTTACAAAATAAGGACTACACAAGCGAAGCCGCGTGTTGATAGTAGTATATTAAATGGAATTGTGGTTCTCACAGCGAATATAATCCAAAGTTATTTCTTTGTTTGTACACACTGCTACACAGCACTCCAAACGGAAACAATGCAATTGACGAGTCTCGTAGAAGCACATAGACATAGAAACTTCTAGACTACCAAATATTAACTAGTCGCTCGTCCCAGCTCTACCTGATTTGTTCCGATATAAACAATATTAAATTTAGCTGATGAGACTCACAAATTACCCCCTACTACGTCACAAACTCACAATCTTTATTTTTATTATTTTTTTTTATGTTACAGTCGGCAATGGAGCTGGTGGGACGCCTGATGGTAAGCGCTACCACCGCCCATGAACATTTGGAGAGGCATAAGGTCCATTGCAGACCTTACGCCTCTACAAATGGATTGCCGACTTTTTGGGAAGGGATTAAGAAAGGATTGGAGATAGGAATAAAGGAAAGGACTGGGAAGGGTAAGGAAAAGGATATAGGCCTCCGGCTCCCCCACTCACCGAACGAAACACAGCAGAATGCTATTTCACGCCGGTCTTCTGTGGGGGTGTGGTACTTCCCCGGTGCGAGCTGGCCCAATTCGTGCCTAAGCGTGCTCGGCTACCATATACAAATTATGTGTGTTTATGTGTTTACAGTATTAGTATAGTTTATATTTCAAAACATATAACCTAATACACTCATAAAACACTCACAAAATTGAAGTCCCGTGTCCCCTTGTGGTTTATGGGGCAGATGCATCTTACTTCTGTTTCTCTAATCGATATTCTTTTAGGTGACTGGATAATTAACTTTATGTGCCCTGCCACCCGAAAACATTTTGTTTGTTAGTCCCTACGAATCTTACCCAAAACCTCTGCGTTATAATGCACTAAGTTCGCAGCGTTGCCTAATAATACATAATTACAATCCCTTCCCAATAACAAAAAAACGGATTAAAAAATCTAAAAACTAAACATTTTATTAATCACACTATTTTCGCTTCCCCAACAGATATAATTTAAATTATCACGCCTCACCGTGCGTTTTGTTAAAAAAAAAATATCTTCGGATCTCCGAAAAGGTACTAAACCGACTAACGAATGACATCAGCTGGATGTGACACGTCATAACATTAAATAACATTTGAGGAGGCCTCGACGATAAAAAGCCGCTTCTCGTAAATTTATATTCATTTCTTTCGCGCATATTTCACGAAGAATACATTATTGTGTTATTTTTTAAAACATGATACGCTATTTTGTCTTCAGTTAGGAATTTATGTTGTTATTTAAATCGTTTGTATTTAATACATGTTTATACTAATTTACGCTGTGTTTTATGGACTGTATTCTGATTTATGCAGGATATTAAACAATGTATTATTGAGGTTCATACCTTTTGTATTGGTGCAATGCAATGTGTTTTTTTATTTTCTTTGCTTGTCCCTTGTTCCTTTTTTTCTGGTAAACACTATACTTCTTGTAGAAAAATGTTCAAATCTCATTATTTGCGAATTAGATTTGCAAACAACACATGAAATTGGTTAAAATAAATTGCACTCAGCTTCATTAAGTACTTATAATATTTATTTATACTCACATGTAACGAATATTATATGTATCATTCGATAAAGGACTCCCAAAACTTCTTGCGAGAACTTTTTTCTAGGTTATAAGGGTGATTTTATGCGTATAGTCGTTTAAATTGTAAACAGTTAATTGTAGCATGATTGTGTTATCTGTGGTTGTTAAAATACTACAAAAAACAAATTGTCTTTTTCATTTACAAAAGGTTGATATAACGGCTAGTGACATATAATATTTATTCGTTTTAACCAAAAAACAGAGTAACTAGTATATTAAATCTAAACCTAGTTATTTGACAGGGTTATAATCTAACACGAAAAAAGGAATCAAGACAATCATTTCACGTGTTACAGCGCCAACATTACCTCCGCAATATCAAAACATAAAACCGGTAAACCCAAGGACGCCATATCCAGCACAGATTCCCAAAATCCCGGGGGAAATTTCTAGAAGCAATGACATTGAATTTACTAGCTGCATTGCTATGCAACGGCGGAATGGTGAAAATAGTTGGTATTACTGATATCCTTCTGCGTCTTTCAAATGGAAACTAAAGTCGGTGTTTATAATAATATTTGTTTAAAAAGTAACTTAGAGTACTTTGTTTTTAAAATTTCCGAAGAGAATCGCTAATTTTCGTTTCTCTTTTTTGTCCATTCTTTTTTTTTTGCACTAAATTGGATTGCATTGGCAATATATGCCCAATATTTAGTATAATTAATTATTGAAGAAAAAAAATTATGATACTAAAAAGTTGGACCATGTTAATGCGTGTAAGAATCTTATCGTATTACACTTTTTATGTAATCATAAAAATATATACAAAAAAGTTATATAATGCATCCCTGGTGGGGATCGAACCCACGACCTTTGGATTAGAAGTCCAACGCGCTATCCTCTGCGCCACAGGGACATGAGAACCCTCATTGAAATTATTATATAATTGCTAATTACAAATTATATGCTACATTATAGAGTTGTTTTAGAAATGTAGTAATTAATTTTATTTTAAAAACATCCGATATTCATACAAAATTAGTTACGATAAGTGGTTCATTTTTTTCGCCATAAAAAAATATTCGACGCTGAAATTTTGTAAGCAACTTTCGCTGAAATTACTAAAACAAAATACGCTTTGCTATGTATTCATTGGAACATCTAATCATAATAAAATAATTACTTATTGACAACAATACTCTAATTATATACTCAAGTCACCCCGTAATCACCTCTGTAGGTAATTTCAAAATTGGCAATGGAATAACGGAATATGAAATGTAAATACCTAAAATTCTATTTCAATAAAAAAACAACAATAATCAAAATATCTGATATAAAAAGGAAACTAATCGAATTATAATTGAACTTACAAGATTATAACATATTCGAATGGACGTTTAAAATCATTTTTAACTAAAAAAAAGTTATCCAATTTCCAATTACATTTTATATATTGAGTATTGACAGGCTGACATGACATGGCTTAGTTTGCTTGATGATCGGAAATATATGCCTTTATATTCGTAAACAAATTTAGCAAATATCAGTTCATTGTTTTTGCATAAAGGACACGTCTTTGGTTTTCTTTGGTTTTTTAACTTTCGAAATTCGAAATTCAAATTGTTCTTTTTGCAAAAAAAAAAAAAAAGTTATATTGACTTAATTTTCTGTTTAAATATCCAGCACAAATCGCTAATCTTCTTATGCCATAAGTGAGCAACTGAGCTGGTGGTTCGCTTGGTGGTAAGCGATCACCATCGCCCATGAACATTCGCAGAGATCCAATTGGCATGCATATATACGTAATCCTTCAGAGTCTTAATATGTTCGTATCATATTTTCAATACAATTAACAACCTAATAACATCATATAAAGTATGTAATTTATGCACTGAATTACACATGATTAATTTGTTTTTCTTTAGGAAAGTGCAAAGCTATATTTAGTACTAGCGGTCCGCCTCGACTTTCTAAATAAATGGGCTACCTAATTTTGAAATTTGACCTGTAGTTCCTGAGATTAGCGCGTTCAAGCAAACAAACAAACAAACTCTTCAGTTTTATAATATTGGTATAGATTATGGAAACATAACGATTACCTCTAAATTACGCTATTAATATAGTATTTTTAGATTATATTACTAACATATATTTCTAACATGTATATTAATATAACATACATATGTAACAAGATATACCAGTACAAACAACGCCCAACTTTATTTCTCGCATTACCGAAGCGAAATGTCATCGCTCGTTACCGCATTATATAGTCTGTGCTTGCAATAATCGCTCCATAGAAGCCAGTATCCATTGTTCTAACACATTGGCTGCTGGCCACGGCTCAAACGACGCTATGCATCACGACGATCCGAAATTAATAACAGCAATATTGAAATAACATGATCGAGAAATTTATGAGTGCTTCATTTGGTGCTAAATATACGAAACTGGATCTTATTGCAATTGCGCACCGTTTCTATCTTCTTTCCATACCTTTCTATACCCTAATTCAACCCCTTCAAGATATATTCATTCATCTTTTTTTTTTATTGTGGGATAGGGAAGCGCTTGACTACCATCTCGCCTGCTGGTAAGCGTAGATGTAGTCTAAGATGGAGCGCTAAGATCTTCTTTCCACCTTTCATGACTGTGTATCATCACGTAGTTTTCGTCTAGCTTTTCGTGCTAATCCCATATCCTCATCCAAACTAAACTCTATTTCTAAGCTATAAGATGCGAGAATGGCTCGTTTAAATAACAGATACTAACGTCTAAATTAGAATGTACAGAACAACTTTCAGATATATACGTCTAGTAAGCATTGATCACACAAAACACAGTTCATATTCCCCAACGCATCACTCCACAAGTAAATACCTCCAACTGATATGTGCTATTAAATAACTACAGCAAACTTCTCACTGATTTTCATCAAATCATGATTGTTAAGTATGACAAGGGTTGGACCAGAGCAGGGTAAGTTTTGCGACAGGCATCAGTGGCGGAGTTGCTTTGTAATTACTGTATTATCGAGTGCCCTCTGTTATCTTTCGCTGGCAACTAAAGTAATGGTGTAAATAATAATAATAATAAATAATAAATCTTTATTTAATAGGTTTTTACATTATTGTAACAGTGGATTGTGGCTCAGGCCTTCTTGCTAGGTAGTACCTGCGTTAAGAGGACCTGTTCCATCCCTAGGAGTCATAGATATAATAATAATAATATTGTTGTAAGTAGAACGAAAGATTAACATTTTTTTTTTCATATATCTAAGAGTAATCCAATTTCCAACAAACTGACTGTGCTTAAGGTGTGCTTCATTTATTTTATTTTATTTAATTTTTAAAAAAGGTACCTTACAACTGAACATACAATAAATAGTTCCTTTTACAAATATGTACGCCATAACATTTTACAATGTTATACAATAATCACAATTTATTGCATTTATTGGATATTATTATACTACATTATTATTGAAACTCGAAGTCATCAATTTCAGTTCAGACAAGTAGAAACAATTATAAATGTTAGTGTGTTTGATTGTCTTGCTTTTACGTCGCAACAGAATTATAAATATTGAGGTAAACGCATATGGAATTTCCTCTTGACCACACAAGCGAAGGCGCGGGCTAAAAATCAGCACGTAATACTATCAACTGAATTTCAATAACTTTATTGAATTATATTCATATACACAAATTAACTATTACGGTTTATCATCATTAACCATAATATTAAGTTCCCACTGCAGGGACATAGGCCTGAGTTCCGGACAGAGTTCCGACAATAATCCACTACGTTGGCCGGATAGGTACAGAAAAATCTAAAAAAAATCATTTTTGCACATTCATCCGGTATCGCAACCCAGAATTTTCTATTGCAGCTGAGGTCCTAACCACTGAGCCACCACTGGTCGCTATTATGTTTAATGGACGAGTTTTTATCTATGTACAATATATGTCTAAGGATTATGTATCGTTTTGTTACTCATTTATCCAATGACAATTCAAAGATCAGCTTGAAACGTCCAGGGTACGGAAAAGGTCGAGGAAATTAACGACATGGCCGCGCACAGAAGACTGATCACCTACGTGCCCCTAAAGAAAATCAATCAGAAATACATTTGAAATACAGCTATGCCCTACGAGTATACATCAGTTCAACAATGTACATATACGATACATACATGAATTAAAAAAAATGGTAAATAGTCTCTACATCTATAGCTAGAGCTACTAATACACATAATAATACCACAAATATAGCTCTACATCCACTTGGAGAGCTCCGCTCTCAGTAACTTAGAGGTTTATACAGTCTAGTGGCAACAATCTGGCAAAAATATATTAGACGATCCTAAATATTATAATTAAAAATTCTTATACATCGAATAGATACACATCCGCTCTACATCGATCTAGAGCTCCTTAAACGCACATGACACAATAATACCAAATTCATAATATATAATCTAGCTCTACATTTTCTGACATATAGAGCTCCAATTAGTAAGACCACTTCGATATTTTATAAGTATTCCAATAAATTTTGTCGAATTAATATCACAAAATAATTTAACAATAGCTTTTAAAGGTTATACAGTCAGGTGGTTACAATATGGTTGCAATATATAAGACGGCTGTAACGAGCTGCCTAGAGCGGATTTATAACGACGGGCGTTCGCTTGTGTCCTCATTCACACCGTCACGAACCGCTCTCGAATATTCTAAGAAATAAAAACTCTACATAGCTTCTGTATATATCTGTGTTAAATCTGTTTATTTCATTACTTTAATGGTTTGTTTGTTTTTTTTTTTTTTGCAATAATATGCTATTCTTATATAGAGACTGAAGAATGTCTACAATTTAAGCAATTAAAATAGAGTAAATATAGCATTTAATTTATAGTAGTGGAAATTTTATAAAACTTATCTCCCATTTAACACATTCTCCGGCAAGTGACTCACAAACTGTTAGTCCTACACTAAAACTCAAACACACCCTCACAAACACACACACAAATACACGCGTTACGTCACGTTATAATGATGGCACTAAGTCTCATGAATTGGAAAGCGTTGAATGCCTAAACCACAGGTCTAAAACCTAGATTAGAAGATCGAAATGTTTTTCCAAAATTATTTTCAATTTATTTACTTCATTTTTGTCTTCTTGTGTGTCATTACTAGCTGACCCGGCAATCGCTGTTCTATCTTACTGTTATCATTTAGGGGTACGAAAAATAGATGTTAGCCGATTCTCAGACAGACCCAATCATCATCATCATCATCATCATCATCAGTCCATATATGTTCCCACTGCTGGGACACAGGCCTCCTTTGAGGGTTCAGGCCATAATCCACCACGCTGGCCAAGTGCAGGTTGGCAGATGTCACATGTCGTCGAACTTTTAATTCTTGGACATGCCGGTTTCCTCACGATGTTTTCCTTCACCGTTTAAGCAGTGGTGATGTTATCCACATGCGCAGATAAATTGAAAAATCAATTTATTTCCTGCACGCCCGCCCGGTCTCGAACCCCGACTTATCGATTTTGAAGTCCGAGGTTCTCACCACTGAGCCACCACTGCAAAGACAGACCCAATATGCACACCAAATTTCATAAGAATCGGTCCAGCCGTTTCAGAAGAGTTTGGTTACTACAATATCTAGAAACGTCACAGAAACTTCAATACAATATGTCCTACATATTTAATAAAAAAATATATCAAATGACATTTCTTAAACAGTTTTTCTAGAAAATGAGGGTAGTTACAGCACAGTGTGACAAAGTCCACTCTCGATGGACCGATAACTATGTACAGCAGAGTATGCAATGTAAACTATCACTATCCCCTTTCCGATTCGCATATTGTACACTTTATGAAAATATCCAGCTGTGGGAATACACGAATATCGATAGAAATGGAAATGTAAACATCTATGTCTTTTGTTAAAAGCACTCTCTGAATAATGGGTCAAAGTACCGACTTTTTTTTATTATAAATTTTATAAAACTTTTCCATCACTGCTCTAAATTACATAACGTATTTAACCTTGATTACACCCGCTTTGTTTAATGTTTAATTTTAGGACAATAAGAAACCTTTATAGTTATTCAACGTTTTCAATAAATGTTTAATAATTCTATTCTACTAATATTATAAATGCGAAAGTTTGTAAGGATGTGTGTGTGTGTGTTTTTTTTTTTTATGTCACAGTCGGCAATGGAGCTAGTGGGTCGCCTGATGGTAAGCGCTACGACCGCCCATGAACATGTGTAGAGGCATAAGGTAATTGCAGACCTTACGCCTCTACAAATGGATTGCCGACTTTTTGGGAAGGGATTAAGAAAGGATAGGCGAGAGGAATAAAGGAAAGGATTGGGAAGGGAAGGAAAAGGATATGGGCCTCCGGCTCCCCCACTCACCGAACGAAACACAGCAGAATTCTATTTCACGCCGGTCTTCTGTGGGGGTGTGGTACTTCCCCGGTGCGGGCTGGCCCAATACGTGCCGAAGCGTGCTCGACTACCACATAGAAGTATAGTTTGTTGCTTTTTCACGCAAAAACTACTAAACCGATTGCAATGAAATTTGGTACGTAGACTGCTGGACAGTTGGAATAACATATAGACTTTTTATCCCGATATTCCTACGGGGTACGGACTTACGCGGATGAAACCGCAGAGCACAGCTAGTAATAAAATAAATCTATTACTTATCACATTACAAGATTTTCTTAGTTATAGACAATTACAGAAATTGTGATAAGTGGCACCCGTTTTACACTGAGTTCAAAGAACTCGCCTGTGAAAACAGGCATCAACTTTTTACCTCAGTTTGAGTTTTAATTTGAGTTTGAGTTTGAGCTTAATAAAGCAACAGATCTCTTACATATACATACACATTGCATCTTCGAATCTGCTGTCCGCAGTCAAATTTTATTATGATCTACTTAAAAGTCGTACAAATAAGGTCAGATTTTAACATGACGATGGGCAAAAACTTTAAAACTTTCCCAGTACTGCGAATTACATTAGACGAAAACTTAAAAGAAAACAAGAGAACGTAATTGCCATAATTACACATTCTTAGGACGCTCCCAAACTGAAACTTGACAAAACTTTAACATTTCCGTTTAACGACTCTTTTAAACTGTTTTGACAAATTTATCGAAGGCAACAGGACACAATGGGATACAATTTTATGGTATTCAAACGGCTATTAATCATCCATTGATGCTACAACATCAATTTCATATATTGTTAGAAGTTTTTGATGGACGGATAATGCAACAACGGGGAAGTTTTGGGAAAAAATCTGTTCGCATTATCACAGAATAAAAATCATTGATCATTCGCACAAGGTGACATGACAATGTCGTTACTGAATATCAGAGTTGTGATTTTCTAGATGATATAACCGATGGTTGTGTCCAACCGGATTGAACCAGAATAAGTAAGTTCTGCTGATAAATGTGTCTCAAAATTGGTATAATAGTTAAAGAGATTAATTACTAACGAACGACACATGAGAAAATTATATACATGCCTTAGGTATTATCTTGTGTTTGATTTTACGCGAGTACATTTAGAAATTGAAGACTTGGTCACGGGGAGACTTCTCCGCGTGACCACGCTCGCTGTAAAGTGTTCGAAACGTCGGTTTAATAATATAATGAATATATCGCGTTTAAAATTCGTTTAAAAGTCTTTAATTTCAACATGCCTTATATTATCTTGGAAAAATTGGTATCAAAATCAACAGACATCATGTCTCCTATGTGACTTGAACCTTGAAGTATCTGATAGTTTGGCTTACGTGATTTGTAAGCAAATTGGAGATCCTTTCCTCAACTTACCGTGATACAAATCTTGCACACCTTCCGTATAAACTTTAATAATCTATTTTTAAATGAATTAGTTTGTTGGCTGTGTGTGGCATTGCTTATGTGATATCTTAATTTCAATAGCAATATGTCGTTATCATAATCAACAACATATTTTATTTTATGTCTTATTTATGCCCAAACATAATTTTTCGTTATCAGCCTTTTCCATTAATGAATGTATTTCGCTTTATTCCTTATACACACCACAAACCCACCGTGTTTCACACTCATTCAAAATGTTATTAACAAAACAATATATGTTACCAGCAGATGTGCCCATAAAGACATAACATACGTCCTCATGTGTCTCCATAACATAATTAGATAAACACTCCCAAACAAACAGAGGCCAATTTAAACAGCAAATAATTAAATTTCCACTCATACATTACACTCTCACGTCCTGCGTACTTTAATTAAAGCAGCTAAGATACTGAGAGCGCAGGGGGGGATTTGATACGCTCTGGAGCCTATTCGGTGTTTAGTGTGTAATCATAAAAGTGCAGGACATGTTTCACTTCAATTTCAGTGGGGTTATACACGCAATTTAGTGTACGGAAAGGTATTTTTGATATTAAAGGTTTCTACGAAAGCAATGCTTTGTAATGTAACAATTTCATGTCTGCAAAAATTTCTATCAATGTACTAAATTATCAAAATGTACCTTTGGGAAATTGAAATATAGCAAATATCAGAAAGATTTCCACCCAGAAAGATGTAAAGGAATTTACGTATTAAGATCATGCAAATATGGACTATATGACATATAGCATAGAATAGAATCTTACGTAAATATAGTTACGTAAGTGATAATAATTATCTTTTGATGGAAAATGAATTGTAACCATTAATATCGTTTTTACACACATTCATAAAGGATGAAAGCTAACTTTGATTGTCTTTACAGACTCACAATCTTCAAATGCCGCCAACATAATTAAATAAATAAAAAATTCAGTGGCTACAAAGCCCCAAAAATTTAAGGGCGCCATTTTTTATGCGTCAATCCAACCCAGTGCCAGATATTTGGACCACGGCCAATGTTGCAAGGATGCTAATTTATTAAACTATAATGGTATTCGTAAGTTTTTTCACACGGCACCACCATTACAGGACAACTGCCATTTCGGGGCGTTTTATTAAAAAGTTTAAATATATTAGCTCGGCTTAACTTCAATAAAATGTTATTTTATACGAAAGAATATTGTACAATCTATGATTTTTTCATCCTTCGTGGACAATGTGTGAGTATAGAACAGTGAAGGGAGATAAAATAAATTGCATTGGGCCAGAAATGTCCTTACTTGTCTTGAAATATAAGTAAAATCATTCAATGAAACAGATGTGTAAAAGCTTCGCCCAAAATCCCTCAAAAGTATTTTACTAAGCTATGATTTTAGAGCTGGGTATTTTCTAGGCTTTAATATCATTGGGGACGTGTTTTGAATCAGAATAAGAGAATTAATTACGGCCAAAGTCAGTTTTAAATGTATCTGTCTGTATACATGTCTGTTTATCGGTTCGTAGGTTTTTTTAAGAACAGAGTAGGACTTAAATAATATTTATCGGGAAATTACATTTTAAATAAATTCCAATTCACAAAAACAATATTTATATATACAACAATTCTCGCAAAAATCATAAATCACAGAGAATGAGAAAATAAATATATATACCATAATCTGTAAAATTTGTGTCAGCCGTACACCAAAATTTTCGTTAACCAAAAGCAATTTGAAAATACTAAACGATACTTTTTCAGAAAAATAATTATACAGAACTTCTTTTTTTAAGTTAATACTAGTATGGGAGAGGGGGTCAAGAAAAATCTTTCCAAATCTCACTTGGGGAAGAGGTTTTAATAAATATTACGTATTATTTTTAACAGAAAACCGTGAAAATAAAGTAAAATAAAATAAAGTTTAGTTAAAGTAAAAAAAAATCTAGAATAAACATACGGCAAAACTTGATATATTAGTATTCGTTCAAAAAATCCTGAAAAATATCTCACGTAATTTATGGACGCCCCCTTTACCACATCGATAACCAGTGCTATAATACGTCTAGAGTCTAGATCGTTTCACTCCATCGCGTGACATATCGCAGTATAAACTGATTAGCCACACATAATTGCCTGAGATAATTACATTAATTCCAACGTTGACCACTGCCGCAATATAAAGAGACACCATACAGTAGTACAACGCCTTGTATCTCGTAGTTAAAGCTGAAAATGTCAAGGTTGTCAAAACTCAATAATAGTAAATAATGTACTGATTATGAAATCGAATGTATTTGTTCATACGAAATGACGATTTACAATCTCTTAGAGCTGAAGTAGTACGTAGTATTTTTACAACGTAATAGCTAATCTCATTTAATCATAAATTCACATTAAAACATGCGTGGGGCAACCTTTAAATAGAGTCCCGAGCTGGCGTATGTAGTTCGGGCTAGTTCCTCTCATTGCCCACCGCACGACCTGACTAAGTTGAACGACTGTATGGTTATTTAATCATTAGAAAAGGGCTAATAGATATATTTAAAAACGTGCGCATAAGATTTATTGCTATGCGAATATTTACTATTATAGCAGTAATTTAACAAACAAAAACATGAAAGAAACCTTACAGATTACTGTTTATTTATAAATGACGTTTAATATATCAATCTTCATCACGCGACCGCGGCGCCACGAACCGCGCTCGCTTTAACACGGGATAAACCGATAATCTAATACTCGTTCGACTACATTAATAAATGAGCTTATAAATACGCTAGTGTGGATGTTGTGCAATGTTTTTAGAGCAATTGCAGTGATTAGATAGGCCTAATCTCTAACTGGTGACAAAATGTTATAGGTTATATAAAATAAATTGTTTAGAGGTATATTGTCAATGATGAAGCAGCATAATATAGTGGCATAAGGAGCAAAATTTAAAAATTAATCGAATTATAATAAAAGGATGCAACGAACACATTACTAAAATAAAATAAAACAAAGTCGCTTTCTCTGTCCCTTTGTCCCTATGTATGGTTAAATGTTTAAAATTACGCAACGGATTTTGAAGTCCTAGCCCAAAAAATAATATTTAGACAATTTTGCCTGCCGGATTCCGATGACACTTTATTTGCTATATAGCTAGTAGTCCTGGAAAACACATAAGCTATATAGTATTTTCTTGTGTTTGATTTTACGCGAGTATTATACATTTAGAAATTAAAAACTTTTTAACGGATTTTAAACGTGATTTATTCATTATATGTATTATATTTATATTATATTAACGCGACGTTTCGAACACTTTACAGCGAGCGTGGTCACGGGGAGACTGAATTACGGGTTAATAATATAATGAATACATCGCGTTTAAAATCCGTTAAAAAGTTTTTAATTTCTAAATATAAGCTATAATTAATTTTAAAGAATCAACACATTCTACCAATCCAAAATCTTCAAAATCAATACCACACATCTTTATATCATTTCAATTCATTTGATTTGAATTTGCTTCTGGACAAATGAGCAAATGAACACGAGAGAATGAAACAAAATGATATTTTATGATAATAGAGAATAATGATATCCAACTAACATTAATATCTTATTCAGTTAATTTCCAGTGCTCATTGTTTTCTCAGACGAAACCTAGTAACTTCATAATAATACGAATGTAATTATTACAGATATATGGGGCTTGTTCTAATCATGAATCTAGACTCTCAGTTGTAGTTCTAATTACAATACAATTTTAGTTTTGGGAATGATAATCCATGCGGTATTTCAAAGATACACCCATGTGTTAATCCCAGTTATAATCTGTGAAATGTAAAAAAACAAATTTTATTCACGAAAACATGATTCAAAATTGATGAATTATTCTAATGAAGAAATAATAACTAGATAGAAACTCCGCTATAATAAAATCTTAAAAAAAATATTGATTTTCGCAGTGAGATAAAGGTAATGAGAAATTAATGTATACTTTCAATATTATATAGTTCGTTCAAAAATGGATTTGCTGTACTCATCCTACTATCCTACTAATCCTATCCTACTAATATTATAAATGCGAAAATTTGTAAGGATGCGTGTGTGTTTGTTGCTCTTTCACGCAAAATGTATTGAACCGATTGCAATTAAATTTGGTACGTATATAGCTGGATAACTGAAGTAACATATATATATAGGCAACTTTTTATCCAGTTATTCCAACGGGATACTGACTTACGCGGGTGAAACCGCGGGGCGCAGCTAGAACATAATATAGTGAGCAATTCCTAATAACCAAATTCTATTAGTATAAGTTTACGACAATAGTTTGTATTCGTATAGTAATTATATACTCTTCTACAAAAGTATATTTTAACATATATTATGGTAAATGCAATCTAACTCGCAAATTACAATCTGCCGACGAATTGACGTAACAGCAATTTAACGCATTATTTCGACTTTAATGCGAATATATCACAATCATATGTTATGCCGAGAATTCACTTTTCCCAAACATCAGTCACGCGTGGCTTCTATGTCTGTATAGATTTCATATAGACCGATCCAACCCTAACGTATCATATTTTCCAATTCACCATTTTAGGTACACGTCAATATCTAAAAAAAATATATCGATAATTTTATACCGAAAAAAATATGCACTACATAAACCGAATATCACGGATAACAATTTAGCGAAGGATTATAACCTCGCGTGTATCTAACCAGCTAAATTATAATCTAACAGTTTTTAAAATTTTACGCTGACTTCTAGACTAACTAGTATCAGGATAGGAACAATAGGATACAACGATAACCGTATTACTGAAATAATCGTTTACTTAGATTCAAAAACTAATGGTAGAGAGATAGCTTTAATGGAATCGACTAAATTGTCTCATTTGCTCTTTTACAGAGTTATACGTTAGGTATTTATTGAATCCAGGCGATGCAGAATAAAATAAACGCAGGATATTGTTAACAAGTCTAGATGAACAAAGTTTGAATTAAATCTGCCCGATCGTTGGGTCAAAATGGAGTCTAAATGAGTCGGTTACAACCATACAACCATACAACCATACAACCATACAGATGAAGCTTATAAAAGCGTGTTTAAAAGTGCGTCGTAGGAACAGCGCACTAACAAACTCACAAGCGAAATATCTCCAGCCATTACCCAGCAAGTGACGGACAGACTAACAAGTCTCATACATCCCGCGCAACTGCGGAAGCTGGATGGCTCTCATTCATCACACCCCATGGTTTTTTACCGGAATCCCTGAAAACAATGGATTTTCTGCCTCGACATTCGGGAATTCTTTGTTTTGAAGCAAGAACCGAAATAAAACTAACAATCAATGGTATTCTGTTGATCAAACTAAAACTCAAATCTATATTCATTAAAAAATACTCACGTCATTAAAAAAACTGCTTTATTATACAGACAATTTAAATCTCACAAAAAAGATGAAAATGCCCCGATTTTGCATATATTCCCAAAAGTGTGTAATTAATGTAACAAATGAGGTCAAATGGGGTTCGATCATCCGTTAATTATAAGCTATGTCACGTCATACCACCTTCAGTGTTCCTTCCGTTAGATATATTATAACACAATCTGTACAAATTATTATCGTATTCCGGCTTCATCAAATTTATAAACATTTTATAGTAGTTTACAATAATAATCCTACTAATATTATAAATGCGAAAGTTTGTAAGGATGTGTGTGTTTTTGTTGCTCTTTCACGCAAAAACTACTGAACCGATTGTAATTAAATTTGGTACGTAGACAGCTGGACAAGTGGTATATCATATAGACAACTTTTTATACCGATATCCTTACGGGATACGGACTTACTCGGCTGAAACCGCGGGGCGCAGCTAGCTCTATATATATTAGGTTTATAGCTTTCACCTTCGTTTGTCTCAATATTCCATTTTTATATCACTCCCTTCATATTATTTTTCCCACCGAATACCTTAATTTCGTTTCTAAGCTTCTATCCATTCAGCTAATATTCAAATTCATGCAAATCCAATAGTTTATTATAAACCTAACAAACAGACACTCTCACACAAGTCTCCACCTTACTAAAAACATTTTTGCTTCGCAATAAAATACCACATCCAAATTTTGCCTGTTGAATGTACTAACCCATCTAGGCTACCTTAAGCCATCCCTCACATAAATGGACTGCTCATATTTTTTTCTTGTTTTATTGCCTCGTTGTGCACCTTGTTGACTGCCATCTTTTTATAAGATTTATACGGAATTTACTCAAAAATATACACAACATTTACTTCGGGAAAAATGATATATGAAATACTTGGATATGCGCAGTGAGTTTTTTACCCTATACTCATAATATATAAAGAGAAGGCAACATGTTTGTGTGTTTGCTAATTACGGAAGAACTGAAGAAATTTATCTTTAGGGATACGGATCAATAATGTAATATTATGATATGTAATAATGCCTTCATTTTTTAACACAACCACAACTGCAAACAAAATACGATTTTTTTTATATAATAGTAAGCAACTGAGCTCCTGATACTAAGCGACCACCACCGCCCATGAACATATGCAGAGGTAAGGCCGCTGCAAATGCGTTGCCGGCGTTTTTGTTGGTGCAGGATACGGAAGAATTGATTCCATTCCTAGGTTTCCATAAAAACTATTCTATATCCTTTCATTCAAATAGATTTCGTAGTGAAGAAGAGACAAACAGGCACTAATAGCATTCATACTAACTAGGGATTTATATAAAAAAAGATGAAATACAAAAAATAATGTTTTTACCTTACAAACAATGTTTCCCCCGTACGTGTTGCATCAAAAGCAATAAATCGATTTGTATAGGATTTAAATATAGTAAAGCTTAGGAAATAATCCGCAGTGTGGTTCAGTGTGAATATAAAACGCATGATGTATTTCAAAGCTTTTGTTTCATTTATTCGAGATGTTTTTCATATTATAGGTACTACTTTTCAATCGACTTCATAAAAGGAAGAGGTTCTATATTTAAAAAAAAATAGTCATTTTTCGTCTGTGACTTTGACGATTCTTTTTTTAATATAGAAGCTGGTGCATCCAATGTGGTCATTTAAAAATGTTCTTATTGACAATTATACCGTAAATTATAAGCATATAATATAATGATGCAGCAGCAGAAATTTTTAATAAATAACTCTACAGCTGTTTATGAGATACAGGCTGCTGACAGACGGATTGACAGACAGATTCTAAAATGATTCAGGGATCCCAGTCTATTTTAGTGACGTCATAAATTACAATTTTAAGACCCCATCACATCCCCACAAGTACATTAATTTTTAATAATACAATATTGTAAAATATAATCAAATTTAAGAAAAAAAATCATTAAAAATAATATTGCGCGATCCAATATAATTTCATTGAATTCTATCACAAAACAGCTTCAAAGAGATTTCGATCTTTGATGAGATTAACTATTTGTTCAATATGATTGAATTATTGTTTCTCCATCGGCGAAGCCTTGAAGATTTAAACCTACTTTCAATAAAAAATGTCAGAAATTTTTTATTCACACATTGCGTAAATGCTTCTTTCTACTTATTTTAATATTTGTATGTAAGTCATATTCTTTGCCCTGATAATTTTTTTTTTTTCATGTCATCGTTGATAAGTGACCACTACCGCCGATGACGAAAAGGGAAAAAGAAGGGATTGCTGAAATGAATATAGGAATTCCTTCCTGGGAAGGGAATGGACATGGGCCTCCAGTTCAGACCACAGTAGCATCGACATGATACTAATTCACACCGATATACATTAAGGTTGTGGTACTATGGAGCAAGCAATAAAATTAGTAGAATATGGACCCAAAAAAAACCTCATTTGATACAATTTTACCTGATTCGCCCGCTAAAAACGCATTTGACAGTGTAACTAATCCCTAATACGATATTTTCACAATTACCTCATTCTAATTTTAAAACTAATTTTTATCTGTCAAATTTTAAAACTGATTTTAAAGTGTCAAAATAATGTAAAAAATCCATTTTTATATCATAATATCAATGAAGTTATATAAAGTTTTAAAAGATATGGCTTCCTTTTCAAAAATAAGTAATTTGATAATACAAAAACCAGTATTTTTTAAGTCGATTAGCATAATGATAGTCATATAACAATTGAATCTCTGATATCATTTATCACAGCCAAAGACGTTTGTAAAATATAGGAAAGCTTTCGAAAAGTTTCGTTTTGTTCTAAAGCGTCCAGCGCAGATGTTGTAAGTTAGATTACAGTGTAAGAGCTAGAGGATATTTTTATAGATTTTTTTTTTTTTTTTTTTTCAACGAGTTTGGCCAGTTTGCTCACGAAATTTCGCCAACGAGGTTGGTTTGGCGAAATTTCATGAGCAAACTTTTCAATGTTATCTTTAATTGAAAGATCTATAATCAAACAATTAGTAATTATAATCTATAACTTAAATTGTGTTATTTGAAAATAAATCACCAAGTCATATTTTTCCTGAGGTTCAGGTTAATAACTTCCACACTGTCTTAAATCAGGTTGAGGTGTGACCTCACTCACTACACGAACGTTTTTGGATGATTTTTGGAGACTACTATGGCAAAAAGGCGGTTTCTTCACGAAGTTATCCCCACCAATTTTAGCAATGATGTTAAAAATGTACAGATAATAATTAATATTTACCTAGTCTGGTCTCGGCCTCTCGACAGTGCAATTGAATGCTACGAGTACAACCACTCGCAACGATTTCGTTTGAGCTAACCTGGGGTAAAATTAAAAATATATAGTGTTAGACAAAAAATAATGTAGATTCTTGTTATTGGAAAATTTTCATATACGTTATAATTTTTTTTAATTTTATTTATTTATATAAAACTAGCTTAGCCCCGCGATTTCACCCGCGTAAGTCCGTATTCAATAGGAATATCGGGATAAACAGTTGCTTATATGTTATTTCAGTTATCCAGCTGTCTACGTACCAAATTTCATAGCAATCGGTTCAGTAGTTTTTGCGTGAAAGAGCAACAAACACACACATCCTTACAAACTTTCGCAACTAAAAATATATTATTACAAATTTTTCCCCTAAGTATGTTTGTCTCTCTGACAACACGTAGTAACATTTATGAAACCCGGTGAGCACGTACGCAGTCACTGTGTCCAATTTAGAAACTTTGCATACATTTTGTTGGCGTTCTGCTGAATGCACTGAAAATGTTTTAAACAAACGCGAAATAAATATAACACATTATTGCTGAAGTTTTGCGATTCACGCGCGATAAACTATGGTATGTTTAAACTGGTTTTAGCAGCAAGCCTGTCTGCGTGGATGAAATAGCTAGATAGATATCTATTACTAATTTATCTAATCGCTTTAATAGTCATTTATATTCCTCAAAACTTACAACTACAAAAAAGGGAGAGGACTGGAGTCTGCGATAGGCCAGTAGCCTGTAATGCAGATCGACAGGCACTCACCCAGTTGAACTGTTTAAAGTGAGTCTATTAAATATAATATATTTATTATATACATCGCTTACCCTAAATATTTAGGATAAGTCGAATATTTAAATAACTGTATTTATTATAATAATTATATATCTATCAATAATTATTTTCAACATCATACTAAGTCGTCTTCAAATTGACAGAAATCGACTAGAAATATAAATGGGACCACATGGGAGGCACCAGGTTTTAAACAATAAAAAATCAACAATATTAGTTCAAAGTTCTAAGGTAAATAAATATAATAAATAAGCCAAAAAAGTCCAGTCGAAAACAGCCTCCTGTTTTGAAGCGCTTGATATTCGATCCCTAAATTGTCTATGTCGTGGCATCACACGTAAAAAGCTGGACCGATTTCGCTAAATCTATTTATGTTGTGTTTATTATCCTACTAATGTTATAAATGCGAAATTTTGTAATGATGTGTGAGTGTTTGTTACTCTTTCACGCAAAAACTACTGAACCGATTGCAATGGAATTTGGTACGTAGATAGCTGGACAATTGAAATCACATATAGGCAACTTTTTAAACCGATATTCCTACGGGATACGAACTTACGCGGGTGAGACCGCGGGGCGCAGCTAGTATAATAATAAACCTTTGTCTTATTTAGTTTTTAATATTCATGATATATTATGTGATATTCAGTTCATTCAGTTGCATACGTTTTTTTTTATATTCTTCTGCATTTTATTTTCTTGTTGGTTTTCATATTATGTACCACTAGCTGTGACCCGCGGTTGAAACCGCGTAAGCGTGCTGCGTAACCGTATCCCGTAGGAATATCGGTATAAAAAGTGCCTATGTGTTATTTCAGTTGTCCAGCTATCTACGAAGCAAAATAGTATTATTATTCACCAATAGATGTCAGGAAAAAAAAACACGAATAAAACACGAATATGACATTATTTCAGTTGTCCAGCTATCTACGAAGCAAAATAGTATTATTATTCACCAATAGATGTCAGGAAAAAAAAACACGAATAAAACACGAATATGACATTATTTCAGTTGTCCAGCTATCTACGAAGCAAAATAGTATTATTATTCACCAATAGATGTCAGGAAAAAAAACACGAATAAAACACGAATATGACATTATTTCAGTTGTCCAGCTATCTACGAAGCAAAATAGTATTATTATTCGCCAATAGATGTCAGGAAAAAAAAACACGAATAAAATACGAATATGACATTTTCTAAAAAAAATTTCTAGCTAGATCGATTTATCGCCCCCGAAACCCCCTGTATACTAAATTTCATGAAAATCGTTGGAGCCGATTCCGAGATTCCAATTATATATATATATACATATATATATACAAGAATTGCTAGTTTAAAGGTATAAGATGTTTGGCTAAAAATAAACCTCCTATACCGTATAGAAACATCTTAAGCATCTTCTTTTATATTCAAACAAATATTGATAAATTAGATTATATCTTTTATATTAAACAATAAATAATATATAATGATTGAAAGCAAAAGATAAAACTTTTCCCGAACAAATAAAACATAAAGAAAGCCTCAAATGAAACTTCCATTTAATTAAACAAGATCACACAAAGTACATTAGTAATTATACATACAATTGCGTTGCAGCGAAACTTCCGAAACAGATAATTGCAAGTCTGCAGAGGACGCGGTTAAACTTCGAACCGGCTGGGTTTGTTCAGAGTTGCGCCGCGACATATAGTGGCATGACAGCTGTATTTGGTAAATTTAAATTTTCCAAATTAACCACAAATTAAGTCTACAATTCGCTTTAGCTCGCGTTGGTCCGTCCTATAATTTATATCTTCACAATTCAATTTTGCTGATCTCTTTCCCTCACTAGAATTAGTATTGCTTTAAGACTCTATATATGATAAAATAAGGCACTAGAAG
This sequence comes from Zerene cesonia, assembly GCF_012273895.1. Taxonomy (NCBI): domain Eukaryota; kingdom Metazoa; phylum Arthropoda; class Insecta; order Lepidoptera; family Pieridae; genus Zerene; species Zerene cesonia. Next base: position 5,640,066 of record NC_052127.1, read on the forward strand.
ATAAGTACTAAGGTAAGATAAGGCAACTAAATAAAATGTTTAGGACAAACATTTCAATTACATAAAAAGTAGTCGATGCCATCCACGGTGCTTCATAAACCACAATTTTTACGTGTAGCAAATGCGTAATTATTAAAGAAAGTAGTCGCCTTAAAATTTCACAACACTAGCAATTAAAAAGTTACACAATGCTTAAAGTTAAACAATGCCAAAACTCAACAACTCAAAACATTCTTTTAAAAATTACATTCGGCTAAGAGAAAATAGCTGTCCAACTTCAGAGTTTCAAAGAGATGATTGATGTTCTAAGATTATATATTTTAATCCACGTCCGTGCCTACTAAAGCTGCTATGTACGATAATTTAAAATATTTACTTAACATTATGGTTTTAATTATACTTAAACATAGATCGATTCATGGGCGTAGCCAAGGGGGTGGTTTTGGGTTCAAACCTAACATCAAACGTTGAGAAATTATAAATTAATGTGTGCCTATCTTATTTCCTATTTATTTAACTATTGTTTCACTACTGGATAGAGGACTCCCAAAGTCAGTTGTAGGAAGTTATTTTCTTAGTTATAAGGGACTTTTATGCATCCTCGTAGTATTATAAACACAAAATTTTATAAGAACGGATGTTTGTTCGTCTATCTCGCGAAACAGCTATAGGTTATATTCTGGATTAGCACATAGACTACTTCTAACCTGGGTGCCAAGCGAGAAACGCCATGGGTTACAGCTGGTGACATATAAATTATTATATCTTATTGTATTGAAAACTATAATTACAAAGTAGTAATTCAGTTGATCTCGGGTATTTCTATTAACGAACTACCTTCAATACCGTTGGTAACTTAGCCTTAAAAAGTTTCTCAAAGTAATGTATTCCAATGTAAACTAATATTATAAATGTGAAAGTTTGTTTGGATGCTTGTCCGTCAATCAGGCCGAAACTACTGAACGGATTTTGATAAAATTTGGTATACAGACATATGAGCTGACTTGGGTGATAGGATACTTCGTATCCCCATTAAATGCTCCCTTGGGATGAATCAGGAATCTTGATATCCGATCTGACGGGATGAGCGTCTAGTTTTATATAGAAGGACAAGTCACAGAACATTTCCCTAAGTCAACAAAGAATCACATGGAAATCATTGGCCATATGACACGCCCGGGCATAAACCGGAAAACAAAATTGAAGCACATAAAAACGTTACAAGGCGCGGGTTCCGTTTTATGTGCTGCACCTGCTGTCTATTAATTTTGAAGAGAAATTTGTCTTACTAACTCTAAAACTCGGTATGACGGGCAGACAAAAAAGTTATGTATTAAATTTTCAATTTTTGCGTATGCATTTACAAGATAAACTCAATAAACTAAAGACATATTACATCATATTTAAAATATGGCGGTTATGCGGTTACATGTTTTGTTGGGAAAAATTAACCCGATCTCGGATTTACTACGAAATTTTTATATATTTCTCAAATTACTGTATTTTTTTAGAACCCTCTACAAATTTATAGAAAAATGTATAAATTGAAAATTATTGATAATCAGAAGAGTCCTTCCTCAATTACAGCGAATTCCATTTAGATAGAAAATCGTTGGATATAAATATTAACTTTTATCATAATTTGAATGAAATTTAAATACACCGCTACCTACAGACCAAATTTGAATCAGTTACAGTAATTCTTGCATGAAAGGAACATATTAATCCAATTTAACTTTAAAATTTCTACTATTAGCAGGAAGAAATTAAGATAGAATTAACGATGCTTCTAAATTGGAATTGCTTCGTATTAGTCTTTGAAGCAATTACTTAAAGCCTCTCAAAGCTCTTATAGTCTGAAGATTATGGTTACTTAATAAATTATTCACTTATCGAGATAGTTATCATTTATTAAATTATAATATTTTTAACAAAAACAACAACTATAAGTTAAACGCTTATAAATGTTCATATTACATAAGCAGTGACTTACTATAAGAACTTCATTAACATACATAGAGAACCTCATTTTTTAAGTTACATGAGAACGAAATACTTCGCCGACCTTTAGACATTCAATTATTACAGAATTTTTTAAAGAAAAAAAAAATTGATCGCAAGGCGGGATTCGAAGCCGCGTCATTTTGATATCAAAACTGGCCGAGAAGCTAGGAGTTGTGGGTCGGCTATTGAACGCTATAAAAATAAAAACTAAATTCATTTCATACTTTGATTGTTTCGAAATTCTCATTGAATTTCAGTGGACGCATTTTGGCCTTACTGTGGTTGTGGTTAGTCAACAATTTAAAAGTTAATTTCAACAATATTAATAAATATTAACACATTTTATACAATACTATCCAGTCCTGGGGAGTGGAAAGTGAGGTAGACCAAAGCTCCGATTGCGAGGAAGAAAACGATTGGTTTTTTTGTTTATTTTTATGTCATAGCGGCCAACAGAGCTGGCGGTTTGCCTAATGGTATGCCATCGCCACCACCACGAATGCGCTGCCCACTATTATGGGGTATGAAATAAAGATAAGATTGGCGGCTGGAAAGAACTCTTAACTCTTCTCTTGCAGTTCGAATAAAAATTAGGAATCGCTTAGTAGTTTAAGTATGGAACATACATATTAAAAAGCGTAAAACCTTTTTATCTAGATGGTGGCAGGGCAGTGGCGGAGACCCCACGAACTTGAAGTAAAGCTACTCCTAATCGGCGCATGGCCACTACCACTTCAACTCACTACCTCTGCGAATGTTCATGGAGGTGGTAATCGCTTACCATCTGACGAACCACCAGCTCAGTTGCCCGATTATGGCATTAAAATGAAGCTAAGAACCAAACTTAACAAATGAACCTATTCAGCCTACATCTGCGAGAAATCCTTTCCTAACCTTTATTTAGATTTTAGTGCAAAGATAATTTACATTTAAATGTCTCCCCGGAGCAGTGTTCGTTATTTCTCGCATCGACGATCTGTCCGGGGGTAACGAAGTTATACAAACTGCGCGGTATACTCAAACACAGAAGCGGGTTTTTTTTAATCTAATATATATTTTGCGCTTAACTCATCGATTTGAATGATATTTAGTACAAAGATAGTTTGACACCCGAGAAAGGAAGGAAAGTTTTATCCCGAATATGCCTCGAAAATTGTGTAGGGAAAACCCCGAGATAGTCTATATTTTTCTTGGGTTATGTGGATAAAGGCGTGGGTGAAGAGCTAGTTACTGCATCTTTGGGTAGAAAGAAAGCGTTTGGATAACGTTTGAAAACGTCTGATAATTTACTAGGGACATGTGATTATATATATAAACATATTCGGATGTTAGTACAAAAATAAAAATAAAAAACTTAGTACATTTAATTGTGCCTTACAAGTTTTTCGTTCTTATACATGCCGATTTCCTCACGATGTTTTGAAGATTTCCTAAAAGGAGCAAAGGAATATTCAGATAAATTTCAAAAACCTTAATTATACACGCTCGTCTCGTCTAGAACCTTATTTTTTTATTCAAATTATTCTTTTAACCACTGAATCAGATCTTTTCTCAATATCGTCATTGAAAAACCCTTTTTACATAATAAAACAAACACAGATTGCGAACAGGACTGTACCAAGTAAACTCAACTCACTTAAATGGGTCGAACCTATTAAATACACACCGGTTCGCTCGCTAAATACTATAATAAGACTTAGCATTTACTCAACTGAGATCGAGTTCATTATAACTAATTTTGTTTTAGGCGTTCAAAGGAGTAAATTGTACTTATAGTATAAATAAATTTGTATGGATGCAGTGTCTACAGCGGTCATGAAATATGAATGTGATGTGATGTGAAAACTGTTTGGTGCGATTATAATTTCTTTGCGAAAAAATTCACATTACCAACTGATGTGATTTGAAAAACGGGAAATGCAAGGCTATGTATATAAGATCCTCCAACTGCTGGTAAATAATTCGTTATCCATACGTCAGACATACGAAACGACTAAAAATCTCTCCTATATATACCTTCTACACAACTACTCATTGAATCTAACAACAACTAATCAATTTAATTTTCTTTCCTTTTGTTTTATAAAGACATAAAATTTAGAATCTAGTTTGACAAATTTGTCTTTTATATTCCAGGTTCCCATTACCAGCTTAGTGAAACCGCCAGCTAGAAAAATATAAAACAAATTTTAGATCTTACCTTTTATTGACGCAATACTTAATCCATTTGATTGAAATTTCCTTTACAGCTAATTTGGCCTGTAAAAGCACATTGGATACTCTTCATACAGCTGTCATACGATCAAAGCCGCAGGTATAAGCTATATGAGTATTCTTATTCTGTAGTTGGATTATGACATCAACTTTCTAGCCGTCGCTTCAGAAAATCTCGTTTACCGAGAAAACTACCAACTTGTTAGTTTTAATCAAGTTTACATTATATCGATTTATAATTTTATATTGCTTTCAAATGATCTTTTGCCGTATCTCACAGAGATGACTGATGGCTTTTACATCTGTTCCAGTGATCAATTTTCTTTACGAGCAAGAAGGGGCCCTTTTGAGTCCTGCCAGATCGAGAATCATTGAGTATCAAAGCTATAATTTATCTATTTTGAGGGATACATAATTAGTCTCAATAAAAGTCATTTTCATACATGAAATTCCAATTGTTGTCTAGTGGGGGACCTGTAAACCAACGCCGACCGTATCGGCATAACATGTGCTGAGTGGCACCCAGCAGAGTAAGTTTATTGTATATAGTTTATAATATTAGTAGTATTAATAGTGTTACTATACCTACAGAATAAGTTTATTGTAGATTTATAAACTTCGGTGTTATTATATTTGTACTTAATTTTTTATTAAGTCTGAGTTATTGTTATTATTGTGGTGGTTATAAGATCTTTAAATTGCTTTTCATCTAGAAGTAATTTTCAAAATTATCACAACATTTCTATCTTAGAATAAAAAAACAAATAAAAACTATTCAAAATGAACTATTTATTAATAAAACTAATAAAGCCAGTTTCCAATAACCTCTTTCAATAAGCTAGCATCTAGATTCTAGATAGTCTGACGTTTAACGGAGGTATTTAGGTCGCAGCATTAAGCTCCCATCGATGTTTACATAACTGCGACCTACTTAAAAACCTTATCAAATCGTAGCGATAAATTGTTGAAATTGCGTTTCAAATTTTTCAATTCAAAATATGTTATTGGGCTAAAAACAATAAATTTAGTGCCACCAACTTATCTCTGAAATGAAGGATGTCGTTACGGTCGCTTCAGTGTAACCTTTAGTATAATACTAGTTGTAACCCGCGGCGTCTTTCGCGCTGTACCCGGTAGCTCTATGAGCTTATTCAGACTATCCATCTCCGTAACAAGTTTCATACAGATACGATATCCTATTATCGCGTGAGAGAGTAAAAAACATCAATCTATCCATACTTACAAACTTTCGTGTCTGTAATATAAGTAAGTTTTAATGAATGATATTATTATTCTAAAAGAACTTAACTTAACGCGTGCGGGCAAAAGGTACATAAATATTGTTTAATCAAGTCAGAAATTCAACATTTCGAATTACAATTAATCCCTTGAAAATCACTGAACTCGGGTCTCCATAGAGCATGCGTAAATACCTAAAAACAGTCACGTCAAATTTTTCCCAAATGACGTCATAATTCTCCCTCCAATAATACCCAAACGCAACTTTCAAGCTTCATTAGTCCAAAAATCCATTTTAATCTCTTTTATTACCCCCTTTAAGTTCATTTTAACATGCTAACTTCGATCGTTTCGAGTTTGAATTGACTGTTGCCATAACGATGCTGAATTTCTATATATCAGCCTATCGTTTATTATATTGCCTTAATTGAATATTCTATGTTCACTTTATAATTTAATTATTTAAACCCAAAACAAAGTACTGATACCCGAAAAATAAATTAATATAATTACTATAAGCGCTACCCACACATCTATTAGGAGTCGATGCCAGCCAAGTCAAATAGGTACTTATTACAACAAAGGGATCACGTATTGATCACTGTGGAATAATTTTTGATATCTATCCAGTAGTTCCTGCGATAGCGCATTCAAACAAACAAAGAACAACTCTTCAGTCTTATATTACCATATAAGTATAGTTGATATGAATGTCATAGATAAACGATCTTTCATAGAGAAACCCGCACTCCACAGTTAGTTACTACGTTCCTTCATACGTAATATACTTTATTTTTAATCTTCGATACTGAATTTGCAAGAGCATTCATTTAAAATATATATGTACTTTGAGGAATAACTCACGAATGAAGTTCTACTTTATCCCGCTGTACAGTGTAAGTCATAAAACCGTTATAAATCCACTGCAATCAAGAACTAAGTCGTGGACTTATGGTCTCGTCTAACAAAGAGCGATATCAGTTCCAGTACGAATTAAATGACGTTGGTTGAAGGAAACCAAGCATTTCATAATTTAAGGAAATATAGCCTATATTCGTCTACATTATGAGAAATCTTTATAGAGTAGAAAAAATTTGATCGCGAGGCGGGAATCGAACCCGCGTCGTTTTGCCAAACCGTAGCAACGCTGAGCTTTTCGGCCATTTTCCCGCTTCAGTAATCGATTTTCTTACTCTTTCGGTTTCATGTGCCTACGGGACGCCCTATGCCATCTTTATAAATTACAAAGAGTGGCAGTTGTTTTAGATATAATAATTTATTTAATTTGCTCATTACAAATGGTTATGTGCACAAAATATTGTTAAATCTATAGCTTATTAATATGAATGTTATAAATGCATTCTTTCAAATAAATATGATTTGAATTTAAATTTGAAGAAATGCGTCTCTTCCAGATATAATGTAAGTTTTGCAATGACACAAAGATATCGTATGTATGTATAAATAAATTCTACCTGTAGTCTTTATTCAAACTCAGGTCCGATTTAAAAATTATTTCAATGTTTGTGTCCATTTATGGAGAAAGGCTGTATAAAACCATGTACGACGTGGGTGAATCCGCGGGTACAGCTGGTGTTAAATATTTCTATTCTATGTCCTTTATCAGTATTTCTATCCTACTAAAAACATCGCAAGCTTTATAACGCATACCTTATTAGACTTGAAATCGTAAATTTAACCCGACTCTAGTTTAAGTGGGTTTTAGGAAGATTTAAATTAATTTTTTGTTCGTTAGAATATGTAGAATTTAATGGAATAACTACGAAATGGTCTATTAAACATTAGCATAATGTAATTTTAATAAATTAACATCACATTATTTTATTTAAAAAGTAAAAATTGCTTTAATTTTGCAACTCTCAAAGACTTCACTACGCTAACATAATACCTATGAAAACTAATTACTTATAATTTGTGTCCCATTTTATTTCTTAATACTTGTTTCCATTTATGTTATGCGTATACGCGCGAATGTGATTATAGTAAACAGATGAATGTTCAGAACACGACATGGCATTTCTACATAGCCACAACGCGTTAGAGCGTTTTCAATAGATCCACAACACGATTTTGCGTTCTTTAACTATGCCCACAAGGCCTAGTGAGCCCTTTCAGCAGATCCAAAACACAAATTTCGCGTTGTGGCTCTTTTACTATGGCCAGGACGCTTTGTGATCGCTGTATTAGAACCTCATTAGGAATATTGTAATGTAACTCTTTCATCATGACCACAACGCGTTGTGAAACGCTACAATAATCCTATTTCATCTCCACACGCCATAATTGTCCGAACGGAATTAGAATTAAACGCATGTACTTTGGAAAATTTATTAACCATTGGCGTTGGTGAAATTATCTCCCGCGTACTGCATATGGGCTTCTTATCCTGTAATATAATTCTCGTAAGAGGGACATAAATATACCTCCAACAAGCACTAAAACCTTAATAGCTGGTGGCGTTTTACGGTTAACTAAAGGCATGTTAAGATGTATATTTGGATATGATAGTGCTATTTAGTGGGTGTGATTAAGAATAATAATAATTTAATCATTCATTTGTTGGTAAAAATTTAAACAGTGAGAATTTTTCAAAACTAACTTCAGAGAAACACTAAACATTAAAGATGAAAAGCTCCCTCAATGGAAACAATTAATTATTTTTGAAAAAGGAAATCGTTATTTATCTTGGCAATTATTGGTTTTGTACGATATAGTTTAATTTTATCACAATCTCTCACATAGCTTATCGAATTTGTAAACGCAATCTCAATAAATAAGGCCGCCTTTTGTACCATCTTGCTTTTTATTGTGTAATTGTATATTAAATTTCTAGTATTTTTGGGTAATTTTTATTACTATTTACTCTATTAGCGAGCTGGGAAGTTCCACACCCCCACAGAACATCCGCGTGAAAAAGTAACTTGCTACTTTGTTTCGTTCGGTGAGTGAGGGAGCCGGAGGCCCGTTTCCCTTTCCTCACCTTTCCCAGTCCATTCCTTCTTTGCAGTCAAAATTGTTATTATTAAAAGCTATTCGAACTGAAACCTTAATTTTAGCTTTCAACCCTCTGAAATGTATATAATCATAATTCAATTCCATCCTTATAATTTATAGGAACAAAAAACACCCGACATTTATACTAAATATAAAACATTCATAAATCATAATTAAGAACGATTTACAGAAACAAAAATCCACTTAAATAACAATGACACCATTTACAAAAATAATAAACAAAATGTACTCTATTAAGATGACATTTTCATAGCTGAATACAAATTTAGTTTGCCCGTACTGAGAAAAGCTTTTAGCGATAATCCGTTTGAAAGACACCGTGACGTCTTACCTACTTAGGGTAACAATAAACCGAGCACGATACGATTTATATGCGTGCAAAAAATCGCATCCGATTCTTTGGAGGGTGTCTTGAATATATATCGTGGTGAATGTTCATTACGGTATTGTAATCTCTGTCTGATGTATCTTGTATGTGCTGTTTTTCTGTTATTTTATTTTCATGTGCAATAAAGGATTTATTGTTTTTATACTTTAAAATACCTGCAATTACCTTTCAAATATAAAACAAAATTGTGCTTTTTCACTATGAGTGGCCTCATCTTTCCCCTTCTTTAGTTATCACGAAAAGAAATAACCTCATTGTTGATATTCAGAGTATACCCTCCTATCAACTTATTTTGCAAAAAATTGCTTATAATATTGCATCTTTTTTATATGATTACATTAACAAAACCATTAAAATAAAAGAGAAGAGTATTTTACATAATTTATATTTTAATAATTGCTATATCTCTTAAGATATCTTACTTAAAACACTTGTACAATCATTTCGGACTACTTTGTATATATAGTTGTCTTATTTATATGTTATATAATGGATATAATATCTCTTTTGCTAAATGTATGTTTTATATTCAACTAACTGCGCCCCGCGGTTTCACCCGCGTAAGTCCGTATACCGTAGGAATATTGGGATAAAAAGTTGCCTATATGTTATTCCAGCTGTCCAGCTGTCTACGTACCAAATTTCATAGCAATCGGTTCAGTAGTTTTGGCATGAAAGAGCAACAAACAGACACACACATCCTTACAAACTTTCGCATTTATAATATTGGTAGGATATGCGCGCCGAGTAATGTTTCGCTAACGTCAATGTATAAGTTGAATGCGTTTTAAGATTTAAGCATATAAAAGCATATTTGGAAAATACTATTTTAGATTTAAAGACTTTATTTACTCATAAGAACAATTCGTTCACTTAAAATGAGTTACATGTTATCTTAAATTAATTTATGCTTACATCTCTAGTTTAAGGAAATTACATAGTATAATATTCATATCAACAAGCTTCATTACTGTTATAATCTAAGTTATAGTATAAATATAATTTTTTAGTAAAGTTTTAAATACATTGAGAATTTCTATATATGTACTTTACTTTGCTTTAATGATATGGCAAAAGTCGAAAACCTCATCTATTTTCATCGAGTTTAAGAACGCCTTAATGGCGCTCAATGGAAGCTTATTGTGATAAATACCTCTTAATTTACCCCTAAAATGTATATAATGAACTTTACTTGATTTTCTCATGACCCCAAAAAGGTACAATTGAATGAAGTCGGGATTAATAATAATAATAATGTCTGTATAATATGACTGTTTAAAAACTATATGCGATCAGTAAATATTCTAACTGTTACAAAGCTTTATTTAGTGTTTGTTTTAACGTTGACGAGTTTTAAAAAGAACTTACTTTATTGTCAGTTTGTGAGATTGTTAGTTTATTTTTAGTATTAATTATTAAATATTTAAGCCAACATCGTTTCTCTTCTCTCCGTCCACTATTGGACATAGGCCTCTCCTACTAACATCATATTAAAAAAAAATGAAATACACAAAGAGCTTGAATTATAGTGCCATAAAGAGAAAATATATCACCGCTGATATAATACAGAATTATACGAAATTAAAATCCAATACTGATTAGAACCAACGCAACGCTTCACGGAAATTTTAATTAAAGTTAACTCGACTTTACATTTATACAAAATGCTCACAGACATAACTAACGTTCTAGTATTTGTTATATTTATTCAATGGAGCTACAGTTCAATTCTTCGAATAAACAATGTACCAGATTTGAAATTAGTAGAAAATATAATCGCGAACTTGAATAATGAACAGCCTAATATTATTATCATAGCTGAACATAGAAATACAGAAATTGAATCAGAAGGAAATCGAAATGAAAATACAATAAAGTCTAATAGAGAAAAGAAACTTATAAGAAAAATCGTGCCGCATACTGAAAACGAAGGTAAAATAGAATACGACTATAATCTAAATGCATTTTATACACCATTACTTAGAATTCACAAGAAACGAATAAATGATTTTAAGTTTGAAGATAATGACAATAATAATGCATACGGTAATTTGTATAACAGGGGCTATAAACTAAACAAAGATGAAGTTTTTAATGATGCGCAGAATGTATTAAAAGAACTAGAAGAAAAATACGATATCAGTGAAAGTGACACTGAGAAAAACGTTGGTTTTAAAAACAATATTTTGAATGTTGGAAGTATAACACACCATCAGAATCTAAAAAATAAAAATCCTTATTTCGATGAAATCAACGATGATGAAATTCGAATCACGAAACAAGTTAATAGAAATAAGCCACGTCCCAAATACAACTATGTAAATAACAATGAAATGTTGCAACAGCTAGAAATATTGATAGATATTTATCATCACTTAAATAAAATCCAATCGAGATCACGAAAACTGAAATCATATGGAAAAATAATGCCCACTTTGAAGAAAATGGATGCTCTGAGAGCCAATTTTGATAAATCCGGAGAAGATAATGATCCTTTAGCGCCAGGTAATGAATTGGGAGAGGATAAACCACAGATGGAAACCAAGAAATGGAGGCCGTACTATCCACCTTGGAACTATTGGTCGGTAAGTTGATAATTAGAGACGGAGAAAATATTCATTATTTCTATTATTATATGCCCATATTGCAAATCAAGCCTTAGCTACGACTCGGCCCTGGTATTCGGATTAATATAGCTTTAAAAAGATGGCTGCACCACAAACTACTTATGCAAAACGAAATCGAAATACGTTGAGTAGTATTAAAGTTTATCCATTACAAACAAACGTATAAATTTACGATCATTGTATCGACCTGTAAGATCCAATGTGACATGATAAATACAAACATGATACTTAACTGATTTTGAAAATTCTTTCACCAGGAGAGAACTGCATTAATCCTGTATCAACCAGGCTATCTAAGGGATAAATAAATAAGATTCGTTTTTTTAGGAAAAATATATTTCATAAAATATTTCAACACAAATCAAACACGAATCTCGCCTCAACTAGGAATAAACCTGTGCTAGAGGGATGGATAGCAAGTTTTAAATATTTTTTTTCAAGCAGGTCTGTATAATTTTGCATGGTATAAATTAATTTATTATTTTAAATTTCCACAGTATAAGAAAACAATACATCAGGATATTTGCCCCGGGAACCAAATACGAGTGGATCACATGTGCATTTGGATACAACCGCATTAAGAGATAATATAATGAAGCTATATTAAATAATTATCCTATATAGTCTCTCATATTTTCTCGTCATATGAATAAAAAGCAAACTGTACAGTCGGTTTTGTTTTAATTTTTTAAGAGTTCCGATCGCAATGGGTAAGACGAGATATTATTACTAAATCTTCGCGGTCTGTCTGTGCGTCCATCACCAGCCTTTTATCATGAACATAGATAGTTAGACAGTTGAAATTCTCAGAGCATTATGACGCCGCAAATTAATACCGCGACACAACGACTATAGTACCATATAAAGAAAAAATATAATTAAAACATTTTAGCAACGTCTGGCACGATCGTAAATTCAAACAATATTTACAAACCTTTAGATACTTTAACTTTTACTTTAACTTTAAAATATCGAAACCAAAATCAGCTCAGCCGTTCTCGACATCTGACACTCACAAATAAAAAATTGATTTATACGTATAATAGATATAATATAGATAATGTTATATAGTTCTTTTTGTATAAATATCAAATCACATACTAAAATTAAATGTTTTTTTTTTAATAATAAGTGAAAAATGATAAGGTAGCGTTAAAGGCAAAAAGGGTATTTAATTAAACTCAAATGTTTTATAAAATGTATTTATTACACAAAATAATTAATTCTTAAACAAGGTTATATAATGGAATGTAATTGCGACAACAAATTCGTTAGAGATTCAATAGTTGCTTAACACAATCTAAGAAAACTAAATTATTACATAAAGATTAAAATTTTAAATTATCGACCAACTTCAAAAAAAGCGAAGGGTCTCGATTTGACTTTATTTTTCTGTTTGTCACCTCATAGATATTATATGGGTGAACATATTTTTATGATTCTATTTTATGTCGTTTTAAGACCAAATATCAATGGAACCACATGAAAAGTCATATCAGTTAGCCCAGTCGAAAGTTCTGAAGTAACAATGCAAGAAAAATACAGAAAAAAATGAGAACCACCTCATTTTTTGAAGTCGGTTGAAAAAGACGAATATGTCTCGGCCTAGTCCGTGAAAGTGACAACTTAAAACTAAATACGTCTAGCGGTGTGAGTTAGAGAGAGAGAGCAGGAGCCCCCCCACCGCTGCCGTATGCGTGAGAGAAAGAGAAGCCAACAGCCTGGCGCCGTAACGTGTTACGTAACGAAGCGGTTTACCCTCCCACAAAAAGTTATTACTTAAAAATATCTGTCAATAATCTCTGGTCTTTATATTCCATTTCTAAACCGATAAATGATACTTTTTCCTTACACAGTTTTATCTTTGACGTAATTTATAGGAAATTCTTAAGTGATTGCTTCCTTGAGCAAAACGTACCACTTAACAGTAACGATATAAATCAATTATATAATCCATAGATTTTGTACAATAAGAGTTAGATTTTTCAGAGCAACGTCGAATAAACGTTACGTTATAACGTTACGTAATCGTTACACCTCCTTCTATGCCATTAAACTTTATATAAAATACGAATAAGCTATGAAATTATAAGCGAGTGTAATTTTCACTGTAAATTATTAAACTAGAAAATTGTACTTCAATTTAATAAAACTTAAAATTCACGGGGTTTTACAAATTATGTGAATATCTCATTGAAATAATGAAAATAAGTGATCAAATGTGGACTTACATTTTTTACAATTACCCACATTTATATTTATAACCTTTCTGTAATATTTCAAAACTTTTCCCCTTTATTCAAAAAAAAAAAAATCTCTCTGACCACCCATTTCATTACATTATTTTGAAAAATTTATACATCAACAAGTTATCATAGTTGTCATATCATAGCACATATAGGGACGACATCATTCCCATATCTCGCCAATTTAACCTTTATCCCTGCCCCCAACCCTTCAACAACAAAAGTTACAGATCAGTATCCCCCGCCCACACACTCTTCAACACGATATACATCAGTATCATCCCCCCCCCCCACATCAGTGCTGCGTGCCCCATCTACATAACTCACATAATCACATAAGTGGGCGCCGCCTGCACGCCGCAGTTGTCCTCCTTCATGCTCATGAGCACGTAGCCGTCGTTCCCCCACAGGTTGGACCACGAGTTCTTTATCAGCCAATACTTCTGGCCGTTGAGGATGCCGTAGCCCACGGCCAGCACGGCGTGGTCGAGCTCGTCCACTTTGTTCTTGCTGAAATTGACATTTGTTATATTATTATTACTATAATCAAACCTCACACACTAACAGCATAAATGTGAAAGTTTGTTTGTCCGTCAATCATGCTGAAACAATTGAACGGATTTGGAACGGATAAAACAGGAATCTAGATATTCGGGCGGAGCCGGGACGAGCGTCTTGTTTAAAGAAAGAAAGAAAGAAAATACATTTATTTATATAAGGTAAAATAAAAAAATAACAAAATAATCTAATTTACAACACACTAAATAAACC